>NC_133985.1:5454545-5757575 GCF_047716275.1 Strix uralensis
AAGCTGTAGAACATGGTAAAGGCGTGCTTGCTATCTCAGGAACTGTAGAGACAGAGACGCTACCTGAAATAAAGGAACCTATTTCCAATAAATAAACCAGCAGTGCACTGAAATGAGCCAAGAAAAGATGACTTTTACAGCCATATATAAGTACGTGTCCTACTTTTTCCGAACATGAAATCAATAACCTTGATGCAAAAGGGGCAATACAAATATTGTAAATTCTATTTCCCGTTCTCTACCCTTCCAAAAGAAATATAAGACTTGTTCGTAAGTAAAGGTGCTTGTACATATCCATGTCTGCTAAGCAAAACACATAATCATTAGAACTAGTCTAATTTCAGCAAAAAGAATATTCTGCCAGTCACAAATTTATTCCTTATGATTTACAGCTCCATGGTTTTATCTTCAAGTGAAATATTTAATTTCTTCTTATACTGAAGCATCAAAACCACATAATTAATATGTAGTCAGGCTAATACTTAAACGCTATAAATCAGAAGCATTATATAAACAAAAGTGTCGTCTTGAACAAGATTGGGAATGCACAAAACTACTTATTTCCCACTTTTATAATGATGCAGTGACTCAGAGCAGATAGAAAATGATTAGTTTTCCTCCCAAAGTAGGAAATATTGCTTCCATCTGTAAAGTATAATATTGTGATGTCATAAAGTTTTCCTAAACACTGAATTTGCCCTTATTCCCTCTCAATCATTTTAAAAGAACTGCTCTCTCTTATAGAGCTTGGATTTAAATCACAATAACACACCAAGAAGATGAATGACAGTGCTATTGGATATGGCTAAAATTGGATCCTTCAGCACAGGTGAATGATGAGACAGCGCTTCTCTTCTTGATATATTTTCTTCTTCTATTAGTTTCCTTCCATAGCTGGGATTTCAGTTTGAATTTTAATGTATGCGGTTGCTGCTAATCTTAGTGTCTTATTTTTTTCCAGCACCCTCTTATTGTATAGACAATTCATTCTCCAAAGCAGTAATACACTGAGGCTTGTGACTGCCCAAGAGATAAAGCAATTCAGAATAAAGTTAGAGCTGGCTCTGAAGTATGGTGAATACAACAGGTCAATATCTTTAGAAACAATGCCTTGCCATACAAAAAATGCACACATTTAGATCAACTCTCATTCATTTACTCAGATGGTTTCCATTTCAGACAATATTGTCTCTATTAAGTCACCAGGGAAACATGATGGGTATATCCAAATTCACAGTTTCAGATTTTATTGAAAGGGCAAATTGCAGAGTATTTCCTGGTTTACAGAATCTGCCACAGATGTACACAATCCAAATTGCAATCAATGCAAGTACTTAACTGTAAGCACTCAGATAATACCCCCCAAAGCTAGTTGTTCCTGTGAAACCTTTCAGAAAAAGAAATCGGTTAACTATTTTTCTAGGAAGCATTTTTTCTGATGTGATTTCCACAGTGTTCTTGTTTCATATTTCTATCTAAAAGCCAGATAAGCTTGCATAACTTCTATTCATGCTTAATTCTGGAAAAGTGAAGACATACAACTTATTAGAAAAAAGGTAATTATATACTTGCATAGTCTAAGATTGGGTGTAAAAGTTGCAGTAACGGTTTGAGAGGATTTTTCATCAAAATGAAGCCACTCAGCCTCTGTGAACTGATCTGTAAAATACTTATACAGTACATGAGCTGAACCCTATTCTCTACTCCTAATGTGAGCACCCAAAGAAAGAGATGGGGGATTTGAAGGGCAACAGGCAGCTTTGTTCTGTGTGAAGTAATGTGAAGATTGAATCTGTTGGAGTTTCTCAAATACTCACTTTCTCATTGAGAAGTATAAGTCCAAGCAGCGGTCTTGACACAGACCATTGGTTTCTGCAGTCTTCAAAAATGATGGTGTTCATTAGGATTGACATCATCTGAAAGAAAATTCAGGTAGTTCACATGAATATGGATATCATTGTTATACTGTGTGATGTGATGAGAAGGAAAAATTAATGAAACCTTTGCTAACCATGCTGAAATCACGGAGATTTCATGTATGAGCACAGTATTGCAAAAGACATTCTTCCAAACAAGTATTTCCATAACCAAAATTACCAGGGGAAGAAAGTTAAAGAAAACGAACGTCAAAGCTTGGCTCTAAAGAAGAAGTTGAAGTTAAAACAAGTATGAATTGAGATTTAGTGCTGTGTTAATTTAAGGTACAGGCTTTGACTTTACTGCAGGGATTTTCCCCACTGTCACACTACTACTAGGAGAGCAATACGTGTGCAACCAGTAATCTGTATTAGTTTCAGATTAATCCCTAGCTGCCCTTCCAGATTCTGGTTTTCTGACATCCATCTTTCTTTGTGTATGACACTGCAAGGCATTTGAAGAGAACACATCCTATTTTGATGAAGGCAATCATGACTACTGCAAGAAGTCTATAAATCCATATCACTTCCATTGCAGTCACAAATCCAGTAAAATTTTAGACATTTTACTTTACTTCTGTGACTTACTTTACAGAGCTCTACAGCAGGGATAAAGCCACTTCATCAACTTTATAAAGCACTGAGATCTATCAACTCATACAATTAAGTTCTGTTGGCACCCAAACAGAAGCTACATAATTCACTTTGCTCGTTGGCTGGCATGTAACCAGAGCCTTCAGCTAATGCCACATGGAGTATTCTTCCTCTGAGGCCTCTTCTGGTCTTGCTGTGCTTCTATACCTCTGGCGTGCGTGGCTAGGAAGGGTAGGACTTATTTTAGGGATTGGCACAATTTTTGTAAAAAGAAATTACAAAATAACTATAGAATCCATTTAAAGATAAAATGCTTTAAGATATCCTTGAGATATGTTAGTCCAAAATGCCAAAGGCCACAACATATACGAACCTAAAAACGTTACTCAGAGATTAAACAGAGTGAAAATTTGTAAAATGTCACCAGTAAATAGTTTGACTCACATTTATAAAATATCTACACCCTAAAACCAAACATAGAGGAAGTAGAAAATCATTAAATCCTTTCTTCTAGGCCAATGAGTAGCTATGAGCAGGGTCTCCAGAGAGCTGCCACACTGCAAACTAGCCTGTAATAACTGACCAAGGCAAAGTCAAACAGCATGTTTCACTAAATGAAAAAGATGAATCCTAGCACTACAAATCACCTGGAACAGAGATATCCTCAAATCATTTCAGCTTTCAGGTTAGGAACATACGGTCTGGTGCGGGAAAGGCCAATTCTTCACCTGACTTCACAGTTTATGTATCAGGCAAACTATCGTCCATTACTCATAGGACAAAACCAGTTCTATACTGCTTTGGAACCAATGCAAACAATTCAAAACCTCTGCACGAGCACTAACAGGGGCTTATTTTCCAAACATGAAGAATAATTGCAACTTCTTATAATTCATTCATCGCCGAGTTTTCATCTCCATAGCTTGTACAAAGCCAGCTGTTAGGACAGAAGCATTTTTAAAGTAATTAAACTCACTCAAGCTGTGATTTAGTCAGAGCACCACAACTGACATACCCATATTTTTTAGAAAAAGTGCTATGCATGTAGAGAGACTTTCAGTGTGATGCTTAACCTAAAAAAGGGCACGCTTAGAGACAAGTTCACAACTGACCCAGAGGGAAAGTGCCACCTCTTCAAACTCCAGCTTTATCAAACAACTCATGAGCATGTCTTTAAGGTCTCTAGCCCAGAATTGCTACTAAATTGCAAATGAACTGCAAAGCAAATATTTTAGGAAACGTTTTGGCCTAAACATGGAGGAAGACCAAAATGTCCAAAATTCATCTGGGAAACACTTACTTGTCTGTGTGCATAAGTAGTACAGACAGTACTGAAATAAGCAAGGAATATGATGGATGTTACAATTCATAAAAACAAAGCCAATATAAAGCAAACTGTGTAACAATAACTATTAATTACGTGTTTTGATATCGTCCAACCAGGACAGGAATCAGTGAAAACCTCCCTCCCACTCCTGAGCTTTTCCCTGGACAAGATCCTGCCGTCAAATAGACTTAATTCCACTTCTGACTCTCAAGGATTAATGAAAGAGAATCCTTTTAGAAATCATTAGCCGTGCAGGGAACACCACTCTGTTCAAGAGTTAGCTAGGTCTCGTACCTGGATATGCGTATGTCTGTGTCTTCATGGGTCAACCCATTCCAGCTAAACTAGGCAGTTACAACGCGGCCAAGCGCTAACGCTTTCACACAAAGTTGCCTCTGGTTAAAGGAACTGCTGGGAGTAGAGGTACCACTGCACTAATATGAACCAGGTTGTAACATCTGCCCGTGAACTCTCTGGAACAGCGACTAATGCCTCTCACAAAAGTTATGTAAGTTTATTACTTGCAGAGGAGGACAAGTTGGAATCCTATCGTCTTTGCAGATGTCTTAAGACATCCTGCTTCTTGCAAAGATTAAAAAAAAGATCATCAAGGTGTATGGCTTGGCATTAAAAGTTGCATGTATAAAATTGGGGTAAACCTATCTATCATATCAAGACCTCTGCTGGAGGCTGTCAGGACTGCATAACAGCACAGGCAGAAAACAATCAGCAATTACTGAGCCTAATTCCACCAAGATGACTGGTCCCAAAATCTATGGTAACAGCCTTAAACTTCCTTTTCCTGTTTTCTGTGTTTCTCTCTCACAACTATTGCTGCTGCTTTGTTTTACTCTGTAGCTTTGGTTTCCTGTGCTACTTCTGCATGAGCCTACAGCAAGCTGTTTGCATTCCAGATCCTTCTTTGTTTTACAGTGCTGCTGACACACTCCAAGAGAGATTGCACCAGCACACAAGCGCTGGGAGACCACCCCTGCTGGAATGAACTTCTGTCTAAGAGAGGCAGCCTGCACAGATTCATCTGCAAGGCAACAGAGCCCCTCTAGACAAGGCTCGTGCTACTTTATAATGAAGCTTTGCCTCAGCAAACAGCATGTTTACTGGTGAGGTACCAGACTTTAACTCTTTCTCGGGCAGAGGTATCAGGCTTTCATTTAATTTCACTAATATTCTCCCTCTCCCGATGCCTCTCTACTGTTCTCACATAATATAGAACAGCTTCTTCCTACATTGACAAATGACGTCCACAGCTTCCTCCTTCAGACCTCATGATTTGACTCTGTTGTAATCAGGAGAAACAGGTCGACCCCTGCAGGAAAGAATTTCAAGATACTTGACACCCAGCTCCATATATATGCCCATTTTTGTTGCTCCCCTGAGTTGTTCAGGTCATGAAGGGACTGAAACTCTTTTCAGCTTCTGAAGGAGGCTCTGAGATTATGTGCCACCTTTGTCGTATTTCACTTGCTGACACACATTTACATATATTTGTATTTACGACGGCAACACGTACAGAAATTATAACCGCAATTTTCTGAAGACGAGATCTTGCCCAATAGCATCAACAAATGAGATGGATGCAGTTACGTGGCCAGCACCACTGCCCCAGAGCAACCCTGCGTGCTCCCAGGCCACCAGCTGGACGCAGTACACGAGCAAGCATTCAGCAGCTAACAGCAGCAGCACCATCTGCGTTTTTGTTTCACTTCTTTCGAGAACTGCAAAGCATTTCCCAGGTGTTAGTCAGTTCCAAAGTGTGCCACTGAGGTACATCAGCATTCCTATCACATTTTACAGAGGGGCTGACTGAGGAACAAGGTCTGTATGCAAACCACAGTGATACAGACTGAGCCTGGGGCAGCCCCTCAACTTCCTCAGCTTTCAGCCATCACCCAACCTTGGTCATGCTGTTGCTGGAGACCTGCTGTCCCTCTCACTGGGCAGCAGAAGCAGCTGGTGGGGTTCAGGTGGACTTGCATGTATTTAGCATGCAGGTGTCCGAGGAAAGCCCGTGCTATGGCACACCCTCCTTGCTCCACCTTTGCCAGAAGTCTCATCATCTAACTGCAGGTCACAAAGCAACTCAATGGCAAAACTAAGCATAGAGCGCAGAAGCAGAACTGATCAAACATACGGATTTTTTTGTTTTCTAGGTGGAAAATACCCTATTGGTAGAAACAAACATTTTACTTCAGGAAAATGACTTCTCAGCTCCTGCCACAGACCCAATGCAGCGCAGTGGTGCTCCAGCAGCTGGGGCAGCTGCCTGAGGCGTGGGGCAGACAAGTCCTCATGCTGACTCAGGCAGCAAACAAGGTCTCAAAGTGGGGAAAAACACATTAAAAAGGAAGGGGGTGGAGGAACAGATAATCTATTTTCTACTTAGTTCAAAACAGCAACCTTGCCTCTGTTCTCTTACCTTAAACAGGACATCACTTTATCTGGTTCAATAATGTTTCTCCTGACACATTTGTTCTTTACAAAAGGAACTATTGATGGAACAGGCAAGAATAAAGAACTGTTCTTCCAATAAATTAATTCTTCAGAGCTTCTCTTCCTTCAGAGCCTCTTTCTTGTGTAGAAGAGGAAAATGTTGGTCAAGATCACTCTCATTATGAAAACTTTTTCTAAAGGAAGCTGGAAAAGAAGCTGGCTTTCCATTAAAAAGGGTTTTTTTGCTGCTCCATGTTATCAATAGAGAGCACTTGCGTCATTGCAGGTCCTGTAACTCATTTCTCTCTCCCATATGTTGGGATGAATATTTTATTCTGCTGCAACTAATCACATTTTAACATAAAGAACATTATATTAACAGCAGAGACAGCAGTATGTATTCCTTTACAAAGGATTTAGAATAGTCAAGAACATGTACAGCTTTTAACCAAACACTTGGGTAGTAATAACACTCCTTTCTTCCACTCAGATCTGAAAAAGATTCAGATTTTTTCATTGTTTAGCATACAAAATTTGGTAGGTTTTTATAGCTCTAGCTTCAGACAGTCTGCTCTTAATTTAGGAGCTGTGATTACTAATTTAAATGTCCTTTGGAGTTCTCAGTTCTTTCATCATCAATTCTTCCTATATCAATAAACGGATCATCATTTACTAATAATACTAGGAAGATTTAAATGCTCCAAGATTATTAAATACCTTAAATTTTAATCTGTTGTTTTAAAATATTTATTTTACTAGAAAGCCTAACTTTCACATTCATATTTTCCATGTTCGAAGCTAAAATTTCCAGATGAAGTAAGAAAACTAAAGCCTTTATTTATTATGAAAGTGAGAACCAGTTCATTATTTCTGAACTAAAAATATGTAACTGTCAGAAACAGCGAGTCAGTTGAGATTTGCAGTATATAAGAGTTTAAGAATCATGCATCTTGTCCACTTGCATTATGAAATTACATTAGACCAATAAAGAGCTTTAAACAAGTTGTTCCAGAGCAGCAGAAGCGCAGAAGGCTGGTGCTGTGGCTGACGTGGGCAGCCTCGATCTCCAGCACCGAATAATGGTCCGAGTTACGTTACAGCAGCTTTCCTTCTGGAGACCCTCTCAACCCTCTCCCACCCTGTGGCTAATTTTCATTACATGTATAGAAAGAGGGGAGGAGTTGTGGAAGGAGGGAGGGCGGGACAGAGAGAAGAGGGCATTAGACAGAAAACACAGGCAGTCCATGAAACCGGGCTAATGCAACCACAGAGCTCTTTTCAACAGCCTTTCTGCTCTGTGCCTTCTACGCTACCCTCAGACCAAGCTTTTCTTTCAGCCTGTATAGGCTAGATTCCTCCAGATACCTGCTCGCAGAATATAGCATTTCACCCTATTTATATGTACTTCCACTATATATATTTAAATAAACATTAGTAACTAAAATTTCATGATTCAACAGCTGCAGCTTAAAGTTGTGAGGGACCCAGTCTTGTATCTCCATTTGGAATAGTTCAATTTGGTCTGGCCTTTTTGTTTCATGAAAAATTAAGGTATAAATGGCTGAAAAAAATCCAATCCTGGTGTTAGGACAAGGCATCTGGGTGACACACATCGTCTAGTACATGTCTGCAGCTGATGGACTGACATTTAACTTAAGTGTATCTTTCACAGGGTATTCCTACCAGTTAAACAGTATGTCCTGCTGGGATACAAGTCTTTTCTCCCAGTGTTCAGAAGGGATGGAAAAGGGATGGCTATAGATGTGAGAAAGGTACAGTTACGGGGAGCGTGGAGCTTTGGCATTTCCCTGGGTATGTCTTTAGAACTGGCCAAAGGGCTGAGTATGGGAGATTCACTTGAAGTAGGTCCAAATCATGAGCCAGCAGAAATAACCATAAAATAAACTTGTACTAATTTATGTCAAACCTGACTTTCAGATACAAAGACAAACACGAGCACATACTCGAAAGGATACATTTAGGATGATAGCTTAATGCACCTTCAATGTGCCCATTAAATTTACTACACCAGATCCACTGCAGTTTTCTATTATTTCACTGTTAAACTGTCGTATGTTAATAGCACAATAACAGACCAGTAGTGCAAAGTGCACTTTTCAAAGCTAAGGCTTACTTTCATCATTTCCTACCTCTGGCCAGTAGTGAACTGCCAAAGGCATCACAAAGCAGATGTTTGTGCTACGGGAGGGAGTAACCGCAACAGAGCTGGAACACAGGCGGCCGCTACATCCCGCACACGAGCTGTTCACAGCCAAAGATTTTGCCCTACACTAGCACATTTTCAAAAGCAATTTTAGTATCTTCCCTCTAATTTGAGGACATATTCTAACACGACAGAACATGTCCTTTTCAAATTACAGTTGCATCTGAATTTTTTATGTGAAGGACTATAATATTCGGGGGTCCAGTCTCACCTATCAGAACTGGGTCTATCTATCCTAAGGGAGACCATGCTCTGGGTGAGCTCCATCAGGGATGGAGAAGAGATGCCAGCTGGCTGCTATAGACTCACCTATAGTAAAGCAGTAAGTCTCATGGGATGGAGCAGTTTTACCTAGTCTAAAGGGGTGGCTACATTAAATACTGGAAGTGGAACAGTTAACTGCAGCAACACTGAAAACGTCTGATGAATGAAATACCTCCTCCTTCTGCAGGGAGGAGGGGATACATTTCATTAATTATTACCTTCCAGGGTGTGCTGACTTGCTTCTGTCTGTGCTGAATTTCATGTAAACCCTCTGTTGAATGTCACATACTCATATGCTGCCTGAAGTGCTAGATTTTGTATTTGGGTATCTGGTGTAGCTGACAGATGTTTACAAACTCGTATATCTGCACAGCTTCTTTCTGCCTATCCATCTGTGCTCCCTGATAGACAGGAAATTATTCCACCTCAGGCTGGAATAATTTAAGATTGTGACATCAACCCTTAATCTGCATTTTTTAGCTGGTAGCATTCAGAGATTTTCAGTTACGGATATCAGAGTGTCATTTTAAATTAACCTAAGCTGTTTATTTAAGATTCAGCCATTTCTAAACAAGTGGCCGTAACTATACAGCATTACAGCTGTTTTTAAAGATGACGGAACTGTGATTAATTGGCACTTTTGGAATGCACAGCCTCCCATAATTTGTAACACAAACTTCAGTTTGGTTTGGTGTCGAAGAAGGCTTAGCTCTTTAAAAATCTTATCAAAAATTAATACACATTCCCCTCTGCTTTTAGCAGTATATGAAGCAGCAGCTAGGTTCAGGTCTTTGTAAACTCAGTTAAGTTTTATCTCAGAAGATCCTTAAACATTTTTTTCCAGCCCACATGGTGAGTCTCTCCCTTTCTTGCACAGTCAGCACTCTTACCTGAGAGGTGACAGAGGATGAAGTTGGTGTCTGCTACCAGCATCTCTGACCAAATGACTAGTTACAGATTACTTAACCTTTTTGGGAGAACAGCAGTTTCACCTACAACACCACCTTCCAGCGAGAGTCTTTCTTCAAGAATGTAAATGGTCCTGTGTCTAAATCTTTTCAGTCTTCCCCTGAACCGACGCTAGGACTTAGAGCATGCATCTTCTTTGAATTCCTCAAACGTGAGCCATCACCCTTCTCTTCTTCAGCTCCTGAGAAATTCACCAGTGCCTTCCCTTGCATCAAGTGGTGGGCGTTGAAGCACAAAAGCACCTGGGGATTTTCAGTGTTGCACCAGGATTTCGGCACAGGAATTGGGATCTTTGCCTGCTGGATCATTAGTTTTCTAAAATCTCTACTACAGGAAGGCCTTCCAAAATGCCAAACAAGTGGGGAGTGAAGACAAGGTCGGAAAATGCTATTACTGGAAAAGTAAAATCATTTAGTCCAAAACCAATCTGAAGCTAATCTCAAACTTAATCTACAAAAATGTTCCAGAAATGTAAAAAGCTGCATACGGAGGGAAAGGCTGAGCACGAGATCAGCTCTAAAACCTTCAGCCAAGGAACTTCAAGCCCACTGAGCGTGCGCTTATCCCCGAACACGAACAAGACTCACGCTGACACTGAGTGGAAGCGTGTTCAGCGCAACCCTTAGGGACGCAACCAGCACACGCCAAGGAGCTGTCCTTAAACTGGGTTTAAATTTGCGCTCACCTTCCAGTCAAGTCCAGCCTAGCATCTACCACATAATCCACCTGGCCTTGCAGCAACACTAAGAGATTTGTAGATCTCTTACAAGAGCCCTGATGTTGCTTGCCACAAGGCAGCTGGGATTTGCAGGCAGCTTGAGCGTGGGCTCAAACCGTGTGGATGTCTGCCAGAAGCAGACCCAGAGGCATCCCCCACACAGCAACAGTAACCAGTAGTACAGAGAAAATTAGAACCAGGGTAATTATTTTACCCATATTTACCTTAGTTTAGCACTGCTATGGAGATAATCAGCAGGGATAGGGAAGCAGGCTGGGCTTTTAAATCACACCTTGAAGGAAATCAAGAAGGAAAACCCAGAAGCTTTGCCCTAACCACTGTTCAAGGGTCATCCATAAACCAAAGTGACCTAGTCTGCTCTACTGGAGCAGAGCAGTGTACTAGCATAGAATTTAAAAAGCCTAATCTGAGTATTAATTACTGATTGCCTAACAGATTTCAAGCCTCTTCTGTTTTCAAACTGTTCATAAATTGATTCTAATTTCTTCTGTGGAACAATTAACAGTATTTTTGTTAGCCTGATGAACTGGACTATAACCAAAGCTATTGCAAATAAACATAAAAGACAGATGATAAAGATGGTAATAAGCATATTGCTACTGTGTCCTGAATAGTCACCAACACTTCTTAGTGAATATCATCTTTCACAACAACAACAAAGGGTAAGAGCACAAGGCTATTTCATGCAGTCATCAAAACAAAATGCACTGAATATTATATTTCATACTAAATACATTACCCTGGCAGTTTGACACTCAACATTTCAATAGATATTGCGTCTCTCTAACATTCTGCCTGAATTTCTGCAGATGGACTTTTAAGTATCAATGGAAGATTACTTTACTTGTCATGCTAAAAAGATTTTAAAGAATGGTTGCACACACTTCATTTTTAATTTTTTTTATTTCTTTTTTTTTTAAAGGGAAACGAATCATAAATTCAGAAACACAGTTATACTGAAAGGTCAAATCCCATGTTGTGTAGTAGTCCTTTGTGTGTAGTGCTCTTTCAATAGCTAAACTATCTTGTCTCTGATGTGCCCAGCAAAGCATTGGGAGGATTTGCTCAAGTTAAACTAAGCTAACCTAAACTATGCTAAGCTAAACTAACAGTGTACCCAAATCTCATCAATCTGTTGAGACATTGGCATTTTTTTAAAATGTATTTTATTTTTAAACTGTGCAGGTTCCTGGAGACATGTAAATACACAAGAATCTCAATTTTCAGCAAAAAACCTCAAACAAGTAAACACCAGGGGAAAAAGCCCAACAAACTAAGTTTCTGGATCTCACAATTTCAGAAGACACCCCGAGCGCACAAATATTTCTCAGGGTCACAAACAAACAAAACTGACAGCAATCTATTAGCCTAGGAAAAACTTGGATTTTGAGATTCAATTCTGGAATCCTGAAAATCAGAAATCTGCCAAGGTTGAGTGGGACACGTATTTAGTATATGCCAGCCATCAGAAAGTTTCTGGCAACAAACCAGCCCTTTCCACCTGACACATACCTTTCCATTTGCTCAAATGAGCACTGACTAGGTCAGAATGCCGCAGCAATTGCCTCATCAAACACCAGATCTCTATATGAGCATCATCTCATCTGCTATAAGCTTCGATGGGCCACTGCTATCACATCCAACGGCAATTAAGCATCCTTGTAAGCTGCTGCTATTCTAGAATTTTAAATTTGATTTTTTTTTTTTTTTTTTTTAGAATGGGGAAGGTGTGTGTTCACTGAAAGCAAGTTTCATTACTCACATGGCAAATCTGCCAGTAGCAGATCATGGAATGGATTGTTACCTTTCCCTATCCATTTTGTAAAGATATTGCTTTCTTTCCAGACTGCAAGCATCACTTCTAACTGGATTTTGAATTATAATGTGAACTTTACAAAATTATTGGTGCTATTCATATCGCTAGTTAGATTCTATGGAATGGCAATATTTTTTGCCCTTCCCCAAACCAGCACCTCTTAGTGTTTTATATAAAACAACCATGGCCAGCAGAAATCGAACATTTCCAAGTAATGTAAAGTATTACATTGCACTGAGTAAACAAGAAATAAAACATTTTTATACTTCTCCTTAAACTTATTTGCTTTCTGAAAATATTTATGCAGCACAGAAGACACGAGGTTATTGAGAAATACAGCCAGTTCCTCTTCTTTAATTGAAACATTTATGCTTTTTGTTCTGCTAGCAAAAAGCAATGAATGGTAATAATGCAAGATAAATATACAAGAAACTTATAGATATGACTGTAGAACAACATCATCCTAATGTTTTCATTTAATTACCCTGAAATGTATTCTATTTAATATTCATTACTCAAAAGCCAATTTAAAAGAGAAAGAGGTGAAGGGACTTATTCAGAAAGACGGACTGTCATTCACTGCAATAGTTATCTAATATACAGAAGTTAATAAAGCAGATTAATCTACAAGTCCCTTTAAGCCATCACTGAGTTTAGAACAACTGCCTCTTTGACCTCTAACCCTCCCGCTGTGCACCAGTAGCAGGTGCCAGCTGCACTAAAATTATGGCTGACGCGTTTTAAGGCAAAGTCTTTTCTTACTTTGCTTCTGACCAGCAGCTGACCCTGTAGGAACGATTGTTTCATGTGCTGGCCTAAAGGCTACATAAACCAGTAACTGATAAACAAAAGCATACATACACCAGCTGCCTAGCCCGAGGGTGCACATCCAACACTGACACCTCTAGCAGTTTGTGCTGCAAGCCGAATCGCCGCTTTTTGTTTCCATACATGAATTCTGTACAATACTTGTTACTTCGCGGAACTAAACTTCTCTCACTCCCCAAAACTGTTTGTGTAAACTATAGCACAGCTTGGATGATTAAGAGGAGATTCCCAATTTGATTTAGCACCATTATTAAGAGCGTGAAATCTTCAGATACATCACTAATGATGATGTATTTTAACATTAAAAGTCGTAAAATTAAATTACTCAATTCACATGATGACGAATCACAACAAGGCTTTAAACAAAGCAGAATTAGAAAAGACACTAAGCTCATTAATTTTTTTGATTTCTTAATTGACAGCACTCGTGTTAGTGATAGCTATACATTTAGCAATATACTTGAGACTGAGGCTGCTGCTGCCTTTATGGACGTGCAGTAAGAAGTACGTATAAAAGAGAAGTAACCATAGTTTTCATTAAGATAAGATGGCTTTGACATAGTTATTTTGCTGATACAAATTACACAACCACAAAAACAATCAGAGTAATGATTAAATGCAGTTATGTACATGGGAGACTACTAGTGCAAATGTTAACATATTTAAATGGGTTCCCTTCATTAAAAAAATTATATATGATATTAAACCATCAATCAAATCGAAACACTAGAGTCTAAACGTATTGTCACTGGTTAAAATAAATGACTTTGAGACTGAATTTTGGCTCACTCAATATGGTGCCTTTTCTGTTGCTTAGCCACCCAAGTCTCTGCTGGCTTGGGCTACAGCTGGTATATCTCCATCCCTTTCAATTAATAAAGAAAGTTATGATAGTATTGGATAACATTTTTAAATTGTGCTAAGAGGCTGAAAACAGATGTCCCAATGAAAATCCTTCTCACTGCTGTATCAAACCTTTCAAGGCGCGAGCTGGCAAAAGCCGAGCACTCTGGTTCTGATTCAGCTGAGCCTTTAAACACATTTAATTTTAAGCATAGGAACGATCGCACCTGTGGGTTTGATCTGCTCTTAGAATTAAGCATATGCTCACATATGTGGCTCAAGGTGCTCAGGTACTCAACATCTTGCACAACTGCCCTCCATCAGTACAATTCGATGTGCTTATATGCAAGCGCTTCTGCATGGGCCATGAAGCATGCATTATAAACACATCCCCTCTTCAGGCTATTATTTCAATTACTGTGCATAACTCCACACTAGCTGTATACGGCACTGAGGTTTATCTGAAAAACAAAAACATCACTGATTTTACTACATAAAAGGGAAAAAAGGGAAGTAGCAATTTATAACATGTTTTTATTTTAGTAATGCCACTTGATTTTTCATTGCGACTGGCATCTTTACTTTCTGTTTTACGTCTGCTATGCACTGCTGCTGTGCTGCTTCACTGAGTGTACCTTCGTCACTCGGCGAAGTTCTAAGTCACAAGCACTCAGCTCCAATGAGCAGCCTGGTGAGTTTTACCTATCACCGTTACGGCACACGTTACAGCACACATTCTCCAGTTACCGCAGTACCGGCTACCCCATCCTCCTCCCTTTTTCAGCACTACCACACTCACCATCACCCACTCCCTCAAAGTCCTTTGTCCACCCACATGCCTTCCCATCTACCTGCTGTACCGCTCCTTTCCTAGAGGTCCCTCTCCAGCCCAAGTACTCCACCACACTCCCCTACGGCAATAAACGCCAGCTCTTCCCCCATCCCTGCTGATCTTTCCCTACTGCAGCACTCCCCACGCGCTGCCCCCAGAAATGCTGAACCCTCGGAAGGGCTCAGTGCAGACACAGCCTCGTTCTACAGCCGCCCAGCCCTAAACCAACCATCCACCAGCACCGTCCCCTGCTGTGGGCCCACCTGGGCTGCGAAGCGGAGCGTACCTGCCAGCAGCCAGCCGGCATGTGCCTTCTGGTTCCCGGCTGGCCGTGCTGCGGAGGCATGCGGTGCCGCTCCACCTCTGGGCAGGCCAGACAGCACTCACCGCCGCTCCGACACCAGCGAGACGGAGATTGCTTCGGCTGCACGCTGGGTCTTGGCGCAGGTGCTGTGCAGATCTAATCCAAACGTTGGTACAACATTCAAACTCACCAAAAAACCCTCTTTATTCTTATCCACACGATCCTCCTGAAAACGATGCACAGAATGTACTCACCATGCAATACCCTCCCTCATTTGTTGCCCCAGACCTCACACACCTCTCCAAGAAACGCCCGGGAAAGGAAGTCAGCGCTGAAATGTCACTGAAATCCTGTTCCTGTTCAACCAACCAACCATTTATCCACTTCCACATCCAGCACAGAATTATTTCAATGATGACTACGCAAACAGAGTTCTTTACCATGGCTCTTAGGAACATTTGTCAGAACTACGGGTGAAAGATGCTACAAAACTGATTGATTTTTGGAAAGAACGTGAATAGTACTTTACCATACCAAAACTGAACTAACAGCCTAATGTGTACAATTCAGCAAGATAAGCATTAACAGAAGATAAAGGTACCATCTTAAAACCAAAAATGACGCTTTCATTTATAAAGTGGAGCAAACACCGGCTTCACCTGTCAATCCTGGAGTAACAGCATAGAAAAGTAGGAGCCTTTAAAAATTATTTGTTAAAGTGCTTGTAACACGACATAATGCAACAGCAATAGTTGAATGTAATAAACAATATTAATACTGCTTTCTATCCATATATCTCAAATTACTTTACACATGTTAATTCAGCTCAGCTGTAAGACACCATCAAGAAGCAGTTGTTTGCAGATTAAGCTCAGACTAAGTAGCTCGCCCCGGGGGAACAAAACCGGTGGCACAGCAAGAAGGCCAAAGCCACTGTTACACTTTAAAAGGATGCTGTAACTTGCTCCTAAACATTAAGAGGTTGTTTCACTTCTATGTTTTGTATTGCTCCTGCCTTTGCCCAGTCACGCCAGTCTGTTAAAAAAACAGAGCAGCTGTAGGTTGTATGTCAGCAAACAAAATGAGAATTAACAGGGTTTAATTACACAACGCCGCTACTCTAGAAGAGGAACGCCTCAGCCATGGACACGCACCCATTCACGGAGCCGCGGTCGGATGCTGGAGCGCCTCGTTTCACGGTGAGCCCAGCTCAGGGCGGGGGGAGCCCACGGACCCGTCCGCTGCGGTTTCGGGTGCTGCGGGGAAATCACCGGGGGCTGGCCGGGCCCGCACCCCCCCGCAGCGCGGCCCCGGACGGGCGGGCCGGCGGGAGGCGGCGGTTCCGCCCCGGGCAGCCCCGGCCCGGCGGGCGCTCTCCGCGCGGCCCCCGCCCCCCCCCCGCGCCGCGCTGCGCCCCCGCCCGCCGGCAGGGGGCGGCGGTCCCGCCCCGCCCCGTCCCCGCTCCCGCCGCCCCGGGGCTGCCCCCGCCGCGGCCCGGCCTGGCCAGCACCTACCGCGCGCCGCGCTCCGAGGGCGCCTCTCCTCAGCCCCGCCGTGCCGCTGCGCGGGCGGAGCCGCCTGTCCCCGCCTCGGGCCCGGCAGGGCGGGGAGCGGCGGGGCCGGGGCGGGCGCGGCTCCCGCGGCAGCGGCGCTCGGCCGAGGCTGCGGCCCGTCCCGGGCCCCCGGCTGGCGGGAGAGCCCCGAGGGCGCCGGGCTCTGCCGAGCCGGGACGCAGCGCCCCACGAACGGCACGTCCCGGGCTGTGCCGCTGGAAGTGCTCGTTACCCGGCGGCGTCCCGAGACCCAACTTGGAAGAAACGTCCCGACTAGGAACCGAGTGCCGTTATCATTGCATCAGTTAGTTTAAAGAGCTGACAAACCTCTCTAAACTCAAAGCACAATTAGTCATTAGGGTCTAGTTTTTCAGCGCTGTTAAGCAATTTGTAACCCATTCCTTTTAATAGGGTTATGCATTACTTAACCGACACAGATGTCTTGAAAACTGAAACCGCTGGTTATGAAGCAGCAACCTTGTTCATTAGCTTCCATGATAGTCAAATCATCTATAAAACCAGTGTTTAATGGCCAGCCGATGAATAATCAATGTCTCACTTTTCATCTGAGTGTGAAAGTGAGAATAATCTAATACACTGTCCCCCTGGTAAAACGCAAAGCCTTGGGTTCCGTTTCTATTCAGGGCTGATTTATAACCCAATGGAAACCTGATGTAAACATATGATCAATGAGTCCCATCATTGCTGATAATAACCCCCAACCGGCCCACTCCCTCATCTCAAAAGCCATCCCCTTAGGCTATTAGTTTCGTCCAGCTAATCCTCTCTACTATTTCTGCCTGCTGCTTTTACCTTGGCCATCCGTTCAGTCCAGCAGACTCAGAAGTAATTTTATACGCAGCAGAGAGCGGGTGGAATTGATTTTTCACTCAGTGCTCAGTTCCCATCTGAATAATTATCAATTTTACTGCCTCATAAAGGGAAGAGTCAAAATTTCAAATCAATTCAAAAGAGCTTCTGAGACTACAGAAACTGTGCATGAGAATAAAGGTCAAAGTTGTCAGTGACCTCGGGAGATGATGTCAGATATTAGTACACTGAGTAGTTGACATCAGAGGCACTCAATATGATATGACTAGTGCTAATGCAAATCATATTTATGCTGACTACTGGAGACCAGCCATTAATATTTAAAAGAGTACGTGAAAGCCTGCATTCAAAATAAATATAACCTATTCCGCAGAATCTGAAGTTAATAAAGACAGATCACCACCTAGTCATATGCTGTGAAGTGAAAGATTACTGCATATTAACAGACAAAGTATTACATCAAGATTGCCACAAATGCAGGAAAGTCCAGGGCCCAGGCTGCTGTTCTGTCCTTGATGTTCAAATCACTGCGTGCAGGGCACAATACTGAGCAAGCTGACATACCCAAATGCTGACTTCATTGCTAAGATTCCATGAAACCCCTGTTAGGCAAGTAAAACATCAGAACCTGTGATATGACAAGGGAATCATCATATTCTGATAATGATGTCAAGAATAAACATCATCAATATTCTCACAATAGGCTGTATACTGCCAGGAATATATTAGCTACTATTAGTTACTTTTCACCTTCAATTAAAACAGTAGACAAATGACAACAAGAACTGTGGCGACTGTATGCCAGGCTTTTTCCAAATGACAGCGTACCTATTAGGGAAACACAAAGATGACCACACTAGTCATTTGCATTTTGTTAATAACTTCCGTTTTCGTTAAAAGCCTCCAGACCTGTGAAACACGTCTCCTGAAATGGCATCTTTGCAACTGCATTAGGAATCCAGAGGTTTTTGTAAATATGCATTTTCAAATAGTTTAATGAGATTTTAAGGGAATGCGGCACAGAGCAAATGTGGAGGTACATAGCTATGAGCATCCTGATCTCCCTGTAATGTACTTGAGCTGTGATAAACCTGACGGGGCTGGGAAGGGGAAATCTCTCCTAAGCAGTACAGCAGCCACATCCTTTTCAGAAGCATTAGATTTAATTTCTATTGTATTTACCTTTAACAGAAAAAATCCCACTGAGTCGCCTACTGCAAAATAAAATATTCAAATGCGATAGCATACAGCCATTCAATTTACACATTTCATTACCAAAATGTGTGGTTCAATGCCAGAATTTGTTCTTCTTCCTCCTAAAATACTTTAGAGAGCTTTCCTTCTCATTTATCTATAAATGTATTGATGATCTCACACACCTCTTTTTACAAGCAAAATTGAAACACCAAGTTTTAAGATACTGTACAGCGAAGTATAGTATCTACGCTTTTCAGTATGACAAAAAATATCTTCAATCTTTGGTTGTCATGAGAACACAGCTGAAACTACTCAGGGTTGCATATCAGCATAGGGAGGTTGATTCTGTTACTAAGTAGCTAATGCAGCCCCCTTGTTCACAAAAAGTCAGGACAATTCAGAAATGTAGTAATACCCCATAGAAAAGACTGCTAATTCACCTGCTGTAGAACTTCTGGGTTCTGCTGCATGAAATGAAGCAATCTCTGTCCATCCTGTGAAATCTCTCTACATCTTAAAGTCTTCTTTCCTTCTTTAGCAAGGTGCTTGAAGAGGTAGGTGACGATGTAGTCTAAACTAGCACAACAGCTGGAGGAGACAATTGTATCTGTGTAAAAAATGAAAGTTTTAAAATTGTTTCTGTAAAAGAATAATTAATAATGACATTTTATAGTACTTGGAGAACTCAACTTTAATAATCTCTTTGATATTAGGCTAATTGATACATTGACAAAGTCTATTTTTGATACATGAGCTGACTAGCTTTGAAGACTGCTTTTATTAACACACAGCAGCCTTAAACCTTTGCTTTTGAGTAACTGCATAGCTCCATGTACTAAAGATCCTGTGACCTCCAGTGAACTTCCTTCACAACTGTATGAAGGCAGCTGCCCCTCTGGGTACTGGAAACTGCAGGATGAGGGTTGACCTTTTACTGGTATTCAGGTTCATATTCAGAAGGCTCCAGATCCCTGGAAACTAAAATTCTGGTTTGATCTGCTTACTGAAAAGGTAAGGTTAAATCAAGTAGGGCTGCTGTCTAGGTTTTTCTCAAGTAGTATTTCACAACGTTTCTCTGTCCCAAACAGCTTACAACCAATGTCAGGTGGCGAACAACAAACGAGGGTCATTAAAGGGAGTAAAAGGGTGACTACAGAACAGCCAGTCATTTTGCTTAACAACTGATAGTTCAAGCAGGTTAAAGTACATTAAATACTGCTGGCAACAAGACAACAGCAGTCACTACCAAATACTTCATAAATGTCCCCAAAAGTGCAAGTCACGACAGCAAAGGAGGATAGCGTTGAAAAGCAGAAGCAAAAGCCACCTCGTATCTTTACTTACTGTTTCTATAAGTAAAGGAGATTAAAAGCTTAAACCTATTTGCAGAGAAAATATGTCTGTCTGATTTATGTAAGTTATTTTGTTGCTAGGTGTTGCCTGCTGTGCCGCTGCGGTGAGAGAGGATTCTGCTCACTTCCATGCATCAGCACGATGTACTGGCCAGTGCATCACCAGTGTACCGGCCCCTGGTCCTCACGCATGCTTCTCGTCTTCCTCCTGAAAACAGTGGTGCACCCTTCCTCCTGCCCAGCTGCTGGCTCCTCCTGGCCTGACACCCGAGATACTCCTTGGCCCCAAGACCAGTGGCTGTGACTTGGACGTTCACAACTGTGCTGCCTCCCAGCTCCAGCTCCGTGATCCTGGCCAGAGCCACACGTTTCAACAACTGCCGGTTCCTCGCAACACCAACGCCAACTGAAGCTCCTTGTGTACACGCAGTGGTTTAACCTGCTGGGTGCGAGGTTCAGCCCTAGCTGATACTCTCTGCCATTTCAAACATCAGATCCAAATGAGCGGAGCATTTAGGACTCCATCCTGTTGTCACTGACTTCAGCTAGAACTTGTCTAGGCCTTTTATAGTTCACACTATTTATTTTAGATGGGCCACTGGAGTAAGGGATGTGTGGGGGTTGCAAAAGGAATTAAACTGTTAAAACGCTCATTCTGAGGGAAAAGGGATTAGAAGGATCCAATTAAATGTACCTTGAATTCTTTAAACTATGCTAATTTGGAGGCCTGCCAACCTTGCAGTGTTCATTTAAACACATCCCTCTAGACACTGAAGTATTTTGATCTGTGTCTGTTTAACTCCTTAAGCTCTGTGCTGACACTATTAACCCTTCACCATCTAAAAATGAATTCTACTCTGCTAAGACTGTTTTGAAGTGACATGAAGAAACATTTACAGGCAAAGAAGATACGAGTGGTCTCCTAAGACTTGATCTTCCAAAGCAACCAGCTGACTTAGCAGCAGGAGTTGAGAGCGATCTAACAGCTCACAGGAATGAGCTGGAGCATCTCAACTCTGTCTCCACTGGACCAGTGAGCTTCCTAGGACTGAATTCAACAGGACTGCCGGAACAAAGCTGAGTTCAAAGTTATGAGTCTTGCCAAAGTAAAGACCACAGAATCTGGCACTCATCGTGTTCTCAACCAAAACAGTCCTGCATACAAACCAGAAATGCAATTCATGGTGGAATTGAATCACCATCAATAACAAGTGAGAGATTTGAAAATACATATTTCATAGGAGGGCTCTGCTGTATTTCTAAACCAGTGCTTAACTCTATTTCTTTTTAAATTGAATAATACAAAGTAAATCACTATCATCAGTTTACAAAACAGCAGTAGTTCTAAACATGCTGATACTGTACAAGTAGATATTTTACATTCGACAGTAAGTGATTTTAGCAGGACAGCAGACAGGTCTATGCTATCATTTGCTCATGAGAATCTGATATGAGTGTTAAGAGCTACTTAAATTTGCCCATAACTATATATCAAATATGCTTCCCTATGCTCATTTTTCCTTTTGATTGCAAGGGTATAACAGACAGGTAGCGTCAAGCAAACTCCCCTGAATGACTCTTCTGGGCATGTGGAACCTTGTACTGGAGCAGAATAGTGTGCTCACTAAATCTCAGTGAGACAAGCCAGCCAACCAAATAAACAGAACAAACGAGCAACAAGGAGCTACCAATTCTGGACTATGGACAGAAGAAATGGGTGGAGAAGACAGAATAAAGATAGAATTATAAAAGAAACTCAGATAAAAGCTTGGAATAATCAGGAAGAATGCAGTCAAGCCATATTTCTCACTTCTGGTCAACTCAGCTCTATCACCTGTGAACTAATCATTTGGATCATAAAACAAGCAGGCCCTGGTTACAGAAAACACCAAAACCAGCTCCATGTGTGTCAGTACAGACCCAGGAACAGTTCAGTAGTTTCGTCAAACAAAACTGAGCTCTCTGGTCTTACTTGATGGTGAGGTAGGTGCTGGTGATGGGCAGGGGACAAGGATGACGACTCTGGCATCAGTCACCATCGCATCTGACTAGCGCTTTTGGCTGCTTCTTCACCAGTATGCATTCATTTCATGTTCTGGGGGCTAATTTTACATGCACTTTTTTGTTATCTGTGTGGTTTTGCCTTATTTAGGCAATTCCAATCAGCCATTTGCTCAAGTAACTGGAAGTTGAGCATGTATGTTAGAATGGGTTATATTATTTTTAAAAAGCCAACAAAACTCCCAAACAACATGAGGATGCCTTCTGGTCTCAACAATATGACGACAGCATGCTGAAGGGGAATTATTTTTCAACAGTTTAATGACATTGCTGAATCTCTGCATATTAAAAGATTGTTTTGGTTTTCACATAAAGGCAAGGAGAGGGAGTTAAGTGTATTTTCCCTGTCCATCAATTGCTTACAGTTCAATACTGGCATTATTTGCCTTTGAGACTAAACCTGGAAAGTAAATGGATTTAGCAATTTAACATCTAAATTAGGCAGCAAGACAGAAAAAATGTTTTACTTTTTCCTCAATGAATAGCATACTATACTATTAATCATATGAGAATTAGAAAAGCTTTGCAGAGATTAGTGACAACATGCCAGGCAGACTACATTAAAAGGCTCTGATCCACTGAGTCAGCTGTGAAAAAGCCAGGTAAACACTTTAGAAGAGAACTATTGGAGTGTTTATCCTCGCAATAAAAGCTTAGATGAGGGCTTCCATTATAGCTGATTTACAGCTAGGCGCTTCAGAAGGAATACATATTCTTTCACAGTGTTTATAAAGTGTAGAATCAAGCAAGGTATTTACTCTGCAACAGAATGAACACTCCTCAGAAATAAGGATTTGGGGAATGTTTATCCTACAGCTGACAACAATGAGAGTCTCAAACATTTCACACACATAAAGGGAATAGAGAAAAAAAATCAGATACTTTTTTTTCCATGAAAGAGAAGTGATCTCCTGGTATTTAATTTTTAAAATATGAAGACAGCTATTTCATTTTTATAAACATATCTGAAAAGGACTTGTATGTTCTAATCAGTTTAAAACACAATTCCCCCTCAGATGCCTTATAGCCCTGAGTCCTACTATTCTGAGATGTTCTTGTGGCACTGATACAATTCAGTGAAAAAGGCAATGCCTGGATCTACTTACCCATTTTCCAAGGGCAGAAGGATGTATGTGACCAAATAACACATAGGAAATACATTTGTATTTCTCTGTCTCACAACTGGCAATGTCCCAAATACCAAAATTTTAAAAGGGATAAGACATTTAGAAGAACGACTCTTAAGAAAAAGCAGTGACTCTTGAGATGATTAAAAATAAGTAAATTAACAATTAAGAGCTATAAACTGAACAAAGAGTAGTTCATCTGGACATGTCATCATAACAATAGAAAGTTAATTCAGTTCACTCAGAAATAAAACTTCTTGAACACAAATAAGGAATTTAATGGCTGACATCAATATCAATTCTTGATACATGCAGTATTAAGAAACATGACATTAAGGAGAAATAATCACTTTATCGCTTCAAGATGAAAGGTAAAAAAGAAGCATTTTTCAGCTGACTACTCATGGAAAGTAAGTATTACTCTTAATGTCCAAGAGACATTTACAAAGATGAGGGGCTACACAGGCATTTGGACAGAATCAAAAATTGTTTTGGAAAGCTAGAGAATACAAGTGAAAAATGTAGGGAAAATAGATCGTTTAGATGAGATGCTGGGGGATATGGTGTAAGGGAGAACTTTGTAGAGTAGGGCTGATGGTTGGACTCGATGATCCCAAGGGTCTTTTCCAACCTGAATGATTCTGTGATTCTAATACCAGTAGGATCCTAGGTGGTGGCAGAAAACAAATGGGACCATCCTCCAGTCCAGCGACCTGCCCAAAACAGGGTCGACATCAGACAGGTTCCTCAGGACCTTGTCCAGTATCTGGGAATCTCTCCAAGGATGGAGATTCCACATCCTCTCTGGGCAATATGGAAACAGCTAGGTCTTCCTGACAGACAGATTTGGCAAATCTCAAAGACTGAAAAACTTACTGAGTTTGGAGGAATCAGAGTAAATAAACAAAAAAATGTACATGAAAGTGATCGTAATAGCTTTTGATGGACTGCATCAAGCCTTCAGTGAAGTCAGGTGAAGTTAAAAACCTCTACACGCTTTGTTTTAGTCTTGCATGTTTGTATTTATTTTAGGTACCTTAAGGACATTAAGATGAACTGAAGGAGAGAATTGGCTAAGCAAATCTATGGTTTATAAAATGTGAAAAAAAGTGAGCTATTAAAATTTTTCTTGATACTTTTCTCAGCAGAATATCAGGAATTCCACCAAATAAAAGTCTTCTGAAAAAACATCTGTGCTCCTAAAAATTAATAATTCTTCACGATTAAACTCCTGGATACCTAAACCACAAAAGTTTAAAGCTAACATTGGAAATAAATACTTTGCTTACTCCCCGCCTTGCATGAGAGATCAACACTTTTTGAGAGGGGAAAATAAACATAACGCATGAAAGTTGAAGTTTATATAGCTTTTACATTTTCTTCTCTCTCTTTTACATGAGTTCAAATGTGGTTTCAAAGTAAAAGTTAAAGTAAACTTGGTATGCTAGCGAATTATCAAAAGGAATATAACAAATATCTCAAATGGAAGAGATGCAGTGTGAAGCGATAACAGAGAACAGGAACAGGGCTTGCTAAACTGGTAGCTGTCAGTCAAGCTAATATTCAGTACAATATATCCATTTGCAAATGATCAACAGGCAGACTCCCAGCAGAACCAGCCTATAGGCAGAAACTGCTGTACCATCATTACAGGTGACAAAGCACTCAAAATATCTGGGAGAAGATGGATTTCAGCATTATATAATAAAATGACCTGAATACTTTACTACTGTTGCTTAGCTATTCACTACCCATTTTCTCTCTAAGAGTGGTTCCCCTCCTGCAGCAAAAACTGCTGAATGTGTTTAACATAGCAAATGCTTTGTGAGTCTCAGTGCATTCATGCATTCCTGTGGGGCTTGACTGACACTTGGCGGTAATGAGAAACACCAGCTATTATAGAGTAACATCTATACACACTAACATTGTAAGTTCCTATTTTTTTTTCCTTAATAACCACCCCAATCAATAAATACGACTGTAAGGTTTTGAACAGCTTCTCAGTCAAAAACTATATAAACGCATGGTATTCCTAGGTGATCACAATCTAACTGCACGATTTATTTTTTCTTCCCCTAAATGCTCAGTTTCCTTCTTCATATTCCAAATGACTCTAGGCTGCCAACCCTCCCTCCTCCTCCCTGCCCAAACCCCAAATGTTTGGACAGTCATCTGGTTAAAAAGCATAAATTAAACCGTGCAAGAGAATGAAATAAACTACCATCAGACTGCGGTATTTTTATCGTTACTCCAAGTATGACTCTGTTGCACTAAAGTATATTCAGGAAGTACTGAATAACTAGTTTCTTTTTTTCATGGATAGATACCTTTAAATTTCTCAAATTGTATCACAGCTCTGCAGAACAAGCATTATTTATACAACAGCTATGTTGATCAAATGAAAACAAAACCCCACAGATTCCAGTACACATATTAATACATTTTACTTCTGAATAACAAATTCATGAATTTTCAGTACAATCCTAGTGGAGGCACATGAATAATTTTACCAATTCTGGCTTGTAAGAAAAGACAATTTAAAAATAGTATCTCTAAAAACCTACACATTAGATGTTTAAAAGAACTTAGCTCCATTAACTGAAAGAGTCACATTCTTAAAATGTTCAAAACCCAGCATCTTCCACTGTCACTTGATATTAATTTTTTTAAGAAACAAATGAACACGTTTCTTTGAAACTCCTAGATAGCTGAATACTTGAATTCTTTCTTTATCTGAGTGTAAGTAATTCTTACCTACTGCAGTAAGTCCTTCAGATATTGAGGTAAGAATATAGATTAGGACACGAGGTTCTAAACTGGTAACGAAACTCATATGATCCTGGGTCAGACACTCCAAAAGCGGGTAATAAGACTGGCTTAGTTTTCGATATTGCTGAAAAAAAGAGTACATATTCATAGCAAATACAGATATTACCACTGAGTAATATTAACAATATTAACAGATGATGGAAGAATGATCTTACAGTTTTTATGAGGTGATAAATTCTAATTTAGCCATTAAGTCAGAATACTTATAGAGACAAAACATTTTCTTGTCTTCAGTAGATTTCAACTTTTCAAATTTACCGTAGGATATAAATTCGCTATTAGTTTAAAATAAGCTCAGGATACCACAATAACGCTATCATGCTTTGCCATTCTACACAGCTATCAGTCCAGTAAAAGCAGTATAGCGTTCTGTCCAGGGTGTCAGTTCAACAGGATTACAGCCCGTATCTTACCTTCTGCAGGAAATCTTATTAAAATTTATCGCAGATTCCCCCAAATCATCTCAGAGATGGACTTTATTTTCGTGCTTAAGAGAAGTCCTGCAACAGGCTCTGCACAGGCAAAGGCACTTGCTTGAACCCATTGGCCCAATCAGCATCTTACTCTTAAGGACTCTTATTTAGGGCATTAATTGTTGGACGGCTAGGAATGTGCCCAATATGCACACTACAATACAACCAATACACCAGTTTTAACTGAGAGCAACTTTTCAGTTCCAAGGACTTTCTTTATGTGGCAATCATAAATCTGGGTATTAACCATCTTCAACTATCTCGAATTTGTCCCTTCCTGCAAGAAAACGACAGTTCTGAACTAAAGTGTCATGAAGAAAATGTCGCAGTTCAAATTTAGGCTGATGGTGCGCAAGATCTGTTGTCTTCCCACAGAGAAGTGGGAACATGGTGTACTTTGAAATTAAAGTTTCAAATTTTATGAGGAATACATAGTGACAATTTACAGATTGAAACTAATTGCAGAGTGGCTGAGTATCTGGCGATGTTTTATAGTGCATGCAGGCAACCTAAATGGGTTTGCAAGTATAGAAAGGAAAAAAAATTTCCACTTCTCTCTTTTATGACAAGCCTAGTGAAAATTCTGGAAAAGCTCCCGTTTCGCATGGCAGTTCAGTCATACCTGTATTTTAGATGTCGCTATATAAATAAATTCAAGTAATTGAACTGAAAACTGCATTTGAGCTGTTCTAGATCCCTCTGTCTCATTATAACAATACAAAGCCTGTGGTGGTGTTATTTCATATTTCACGTAAAGACTCCCAAGATGAGTAATTGCTTACTAGCAAGTCACTGTGGGATACTGAAAGCAGCATTTTGACAAAGGCCTGAAGTACATTGTCAAAGTGGTTGTCCCCGTACAACTTGAAGACGCCAAAGCTGACATAATTTCCACATAAGGCAGATTTGAGTGCAGAGTAACAGATGGAAATGCCCTTGAGTTTCAACGGATAAACCTGATCTTTTGACAAAGTCCCAAGAGAGAGGATCTGATTACCTGTTTTCATAAAAAGAAAGAAAGAAAGAAACTTATATAAGCAGCTGCAAATCTAAAATATTTTGATGGCACTATCTAAACTTATTTTTTGTCTTTATTTTCATTACTATTTGGAAGAAAAATTGTTTCTGCATTTGATGTAAAAGATCTGTTAAGTAAGCATGACTAGAGCTTAAAAGCCACCAAGGAATTAGTATGCAAATTTAAAAATATAAGCTATGGAATTCCCATCACTGATACACAGCCAGACCATGACTTGGTCTAACAGCATGAATTCCTTCATCTGAGCAGAGTTGCAACACATGGTTTTATAGTTTCTCATGCTGCAGCAAAGCCTGGTTTTGATCCATTACCATGACAGTCTCTTGGGATGGTTGCTGATGTATACATGCACTAAATATATCCCTCAGAAAACAAATATGTCCATTACAAAAGCCTCTATTTTACCAGTCACAGATGGGAATGACTTTTTAATTAAACTTCATGTTTATAATGTAAAAATAACAGCTAACGGTAAATATTTGCTGTTGCTATTAACAGGCAATAGTGACTTCTGGATCCACTGTGCAGCAGCGCAGTAGATCCTGCTGCAATCCTCTGTATAAATGTAATTATTCACAAGGCCTCATTATCAAGTTTTCTAGGTATCTTGTAATAATTTAATGCTCATCTTCACAGCACCCCAGAGTTAGTTTGTCTTCATGACAGTTTTTTTTAAACCTGAATTAATGAAAGTGAGCTAAAACTGTACAATGAACACAGCAAAGATCAAGTATTTCAGTTCTAACATGAAGTAGCCTGACTAGATTGACCCCATCTGATGTTGACCTTGACAAGCTTGGCCTGCACAAAAACCAAGTGCCAGGTCTTCACTTTGTTACTACTCATCGTTCTTGGCAATTTTAAATAGAGGAAAATAACACAAAACTGTACATTTTTTAAAGTATTCCTACAAACAGAAGTGCAATAGTCTACAGATCAGATGCTCAGCTTGCCTGCTTTCAGTGTCTAACTTAGTTGTCATGGCTATGATGACAACTTAGAATTATAGAATCATTTAGGTTGGAAAAGACCTTTAAGATCATAGAATCCAACTGTTAACCTAGCACTGCCAAGTCCACCACTAAACCATGTCCCTAAGCACCACATCTGCACATCTTTTAAATACCACCAGGGATGGTGGGTGACTCAACCACCTCCGTGGGCAGCCAGGGGTAGTTGTAGAGAGCGATAAAGTCTCTGCTGAGCCTCCTTTTCTCCAGGCTAAACACCCGCAGTTCCCTCAGCCGCTCCCCATAAGACTTGTGCTCTAGACCCTTCACCAGCTTCGTTGCTCTTTGGACACGCTCCAGCTCCTCAATGTCTTCCCTGTAGTAAGGGGCCCAAAACTGAACACAGTATTCGAGGTGTGGCCTCTCCAGTGCTGAGTACAGGGATCTAGATCACTAGATCACTTCTCTCCTCCTGGGGGCCACACTATTTCTGATACAAGCCAGCATGCCATTGGCCTTCTTGGTCAACTTGGATCAAGGAGCAATGAACAAACTGGACATTAACTATTCACAATTCCAAACATTACCAGTTGAGAGAGGTAGTTATGACAACTCAGTTTTGCTTTTATAATAGGCAATTAAAAAATGCCCCTAAAAACTTGCCTGAGATGACAGAAATCTCATAGATTGCATAGTACTGTTTAATACATATTGAGGCCTAATATTAATCTGGGTCTGTCTCTACACAGCTCTCCTTTCTACCCATACATTTTTCCACCTGCAAATCATATACTTGCCTTACTTTAATTCTTTCTCTTAATGCTATTGATTACTGACAACGAGGAATTGACATCATACAATTAGTAAAATGAGGGGGGGAAACCCTATTTCTAAACACCCAATGCATCAAAGTATCACCCATTTGGTATCATTTGATGCCAAGAGGGAAAGGCATAAGTTTTTGTTTAAACATTAACGTTGTTCACCACTTCTAGCAACTACAAGGCAATTTATCCATCAGGTTGTAAAGGAAAAGTAGATTTACAAAAAAAGACTGGGGGTATGATCAGGGATTGCTTAGAAGAAGTAACTCGGGTCTGTAAGAAGCCAGAATGGCATCACTAGAATTATGGAAGAGAGGAGAAGTACCAAATACTTCACTAGGAAAGATAGTCACTTACAGTCAAAATCAGGCCCTTTTATTTAAAAAAAAAAAAAAAAAAATACAGAATGTTTTTGATACTGTAAATGGTCATATGAGCACCTCTACCACCCTGAATGCTGTAGTCATGAACACAGTGTAACTGGGGAAAAGGGTACAATGCCAGCAACTGCTCCTGCATGGAAATTAATTTCAAATGGTATTAAATCTCTGTTATACTAAAAATTACCAGTATCCAAAAGGTCCTCTTTGAAAAGTAAAACATAGCAGAAAAAGAATAATGTCTTCTAGTGTACCTGGATATTCATTTGTTGTAATACTTTACATTGCTGAGAAATTACATTTACATAAAATTAAACTCCATTTAGCTTCCTACAGTGCCCCATTTAAGATATTCCAGCCCTGTCATCTTAATTAGCATTAATAAGCATAAATAATCTTTTTGACAAGACCTAGTCTAGTAACTGAGAAGATCAGTGAATTTCAAATTCTGTGAAAAAAAATAAAACAAAATACAAAATTTTGTCTGTCTGTGAGATAGAGTGGTAAGGCACACACTATTTTTGAAAGCCACTATGTAAACAGTATATAATTCTTATGGCAAAAACAAGACAGAAAGGTTAAGTGTGTTGTAAACTAACCTTATGTGGTCTTCTCCACTATTGAATTCTCGGCTGAAAATCTCTACTTTAATAACGCAAATATATATCTGGCTTCAGAAATAATCAAAGACAAAGTTCTGGATCCAAGAAATTAACAGCCTGAGTTTCTAACTGAGCTGTCCAAGCACTGCATTGTGCAATCCTAGGTCCTTGAAGTACTTGGTGTAACATGCAACAACAGATGGAAAGAGCTTAGTAGTAGTAGTAGTAGTCAACAAGGCAATTATGTACTTAATATGAAAATTAATTGAAAGTCAATGGAAAAAACAGATTATGAGGAAAGAAGTTGGAAAAACCCTAGGAATCCCTTACCTGGAACATGAATTCTAGGAGGTATCCACTAGTGCTGATGCTCTATCATTTTTATTACTTCACATAAAAAAAAATCACCCTGTAATTAATACTTTAAATCCACTGATCAGCATAAAGCATTCAACACAGAAAGGCACAACCCTCTCTCCCTCACACTGCCTCACCCAGGCAGGCATGGCAGAAGAGGAATTCGATGATGAAAACACTGCAAAGAATTTGGGTCTAGTGCAAGATTAAAAGCTGCTTTTTGCAAGTGGACAGAGTCCACAGAGAACTGTTCTGTGTTCATGGACTCATTTTAAAAGGGCCTAAGAGTGGGAACAGCTGATTTCAAATTAGCAGCAGAGGTGAAAGACCACACCATGCCTGTTACCACTGCCCCAAGCCATCGGCCTATGATTCAAGGGATGCAGTGCTAGAACAAAGACTAGTGTTTTAGCATTAGTTATTGAAAAAAAATGACGTACGGTGCTATGCCTGACTAGATAAAAAAAGAATGATCTACTTGTAACATTTAGCAGGAGCTTCAGGGGAATATTTTTACACACCATGGATACTACTGAACATAAACTAATTTACTGAGGTACTTGGAATCGGGTCAAGAACAACTCCTCAGCTACTGAGGATATGCTTACATTTATAATCCCTGTAGCGGAGGACCAAAATACAATTTTATAAACTCCTATTGTTAAAAGAAACAATTTAAAGAAATTAAATCAACATAAAAGTGACTTTTGACATGCTGAATTTAAAAATTGTGTTTGAAATTCATAGCTCCTGTCAAAATGAAAACTCTGCAGAGACTAATCAGCGAAGTTTCAGTGTTACTACCGAGTTAAAAATCAAATGAAAAAAATCCAACTTGCATCAATTTCTTCTTAATGTGGGAGAAATTGTATCACACCATCTTAAAATATACTTTCAAAATTCTCAATAATTTCCTTTAATACAACTTTTTGCTCTGCATTTGACAGCAACGTCACTTACCAAAATTATCAACTCTCTGAGCCTCAGAGGCGATACAAAATTCTGACACGAATAAGAAAAGGATTTTTAAAGGTATTGGGCAAAACTGCTAGATAAGGAAATAAGGGCTGGAATTTGGCTTACAAATTAAGCATTTCATTACTGAAAGACTCCTTAGTACATAAACAAAGGAGCTGGAAGAAAAAAGTGTGTGTATGCAGAGAGGGAATACAAAGCCAGCAAAAAAACCAAACTGGGATGCTCTGACCGAAGATAACATCACCATGCCTCAGAATCCCAGAGGCAATATGCACCAGAGCTCTTTGCACAGCTCATTCCCTCACTCCCTCCTAGATGCGGGAGCATGTCAGGACAGGCAGCTTCCCTTTCAGTTCTTCTCCTTAATTGCTTTTACAGTAGAAGCTATAATACAAAAATGATTTCCTTATGGCTGAGTTTCATTTAAAAGCAGGGCTTGTTCTAGATTTCAGTCCAATAAGCGCTCTGTATAATAATACAACTAAATCATGTTTTAACATGTGTGAATTAGATGAAGATAAAAAAAGACTTCGGTGAGATTAAACAAAGGTTGTGAAAATTTATCACATTTATAGAGAAAAGGTGTTTTTTGCCTTTTCCCCTTTTCTATTTTTATTATTCACCACTGCCCCATAAAGATGGTTTGGAATGTATGCTTTCCAGGCATTCGGAATGCTAGGGCAGTATAAAGAAGTGGCCGTGTATAGAAAACGAAAAGGAAAACATGAATCATAAAGATGAGAGCGAGCTTCAAAAACTGATTTTTTAAAGCTTCCACAACAACAAAACATGCATAAAACGTCTCAAATCAGCACAATGAGCATGCACAGCGCCAAGATAAATTTGCCAAAAGAAACCAATTATGAAATCTGAGTCAGTAATGAAGAGCAATATATTCTGGAACCACTATCACAAAAGAAAGGAGAGCAGACCAATGGCAATCGAGACCAGTGAACACTCCACTTTTAAGCTAAGCTGCTGATTAGAAATACCTGTTATACAGCACAGATCAGTTTAACCAAAATTTTGAAGAAGAACTGTTATCTTATGAAGTTGCTGGCACTGAATGGATTACCACACTAAGTTTTGAAATACATGTTCTGGAAGCAATTTAAAGCTCATTAGAAATAATTGTGTCTGGCTACTGGAAAATGTGGTAAAATTTAATCCACATCCAAATGCTACCTGGGCTGTGAGAACAGGAAATTGTTTTGTGCTACTGTGGCTAACCTCATCGCTGACCTTGAGCAGTAACTGCTACAACAGCTGAAAGCTGAAGCAAAATTAAAAACTTACATCAAAGTATATCATGACAGAATGTAGATAAATAAAAACAGCATATTGAAAATATTATTTTTATGTCAGTCTCCTATAATGAAAGGGAAGAGGTTTACTAAAATGTAAAGAAACCACAAAACAAAAATAGATGGTCCCAAGATGCATTGAAACATCCTTCCTATACAACTGGGAGTTCAAAAACACATAGTAAGGAGACTTGTACATACAGAATTAAAAGTGAAATATATTGGGGATGAAGAATGGTGGACTACACTATTCCAACTCCTTTCAATTTTCTCCTCTCAGTTGTTTATTTTAAATCACTCTATCACTCAGACTGGCTTTAGCCATAATGGACAAGACACAACACCCCTTGCCAAACAGCTGCAGAGTCCTAACAAGGATAATTGACTATCTAAGTGCTTTTTGCATCCTACGCGAGGCTTTACATGTTCTGAACATATAGCATTTGTAAAGACATCTTGGAATTGTCTTCAGCACTGTATCAGTATCAGTGATAAATGAGCAGAAAGACAGGACACACTAGTACTCCCAAAGCTGGATCTGTTAAGCAGAACTAAACACTTGCTGAGGTGCCAATTTTCAAAACTACAAAGAATTAATATTTTAAATTTTATTCACTGACAACTGAACATGCTTAGCATATCTCAAAAATTTGGTATTTTTTTCTGCTTTGCACTCAAACATATGAAATCACTATATGTCAGTCTAGAGGAGAAAAGAGTATATGCTTTAGTCGAGCATTAAAGAGATTTCAGCATCCATACTCACAAGTGTTCACATACATTCACACCCCAGAAACACAGTTCTACCCTTTTCTTCCCCCTTTTAGTTTTAGCCCAAGCACGGATCTTACAGTACGTACAGATAGTAAATGGAGGTACCACTCAGACATAAACGGACATCACAAACTTTGGCAAAACTGAACATAGAAAGAAAGTGGCATGATAGGTTACCAAATGTTTGTTTCAAAGTTATTTCCATGTAAACAACAGCACAGGATTTGCACAAAACAAATCCGCATATAAATTCTAGATTATTTTCATCACCTGAAGAAGGCCATATTTCCAAGTATCTGTGTGTTATCCAAAACTGCTTTGATGAGTGTAGTCCAGACTTAGGAAAAATCAACATTATGTCAATAATCACCAGTGCACTGTGCTTTGATGCTGGTGAGAAGAATCACCTGATGCCACCTCACTTCACTTCTTAATTCCTTGTCTAAGTGTTGACACCTCAGAGATGTATTTCAGATCACATTTTTATGTACCTATAGGTTTATATAGCAAGAAGACTACCAGTGGACCTAAATCATAACTGGAAATTTTCATGTTTAATTTGGTGCAGGTGAAATTTCTGAAAATAATACTTTTACTAGTATTTTCTGTATATCATTACATGTGAGAGAGAAGAAGGAAAAATCCTGTCCTAAAACAAATTTAAATTTCACTGACCAGTGGAAGTACAATACAATTAAACTATATTTTCATTTATTGTCTGTCTGTTATATTCTTCTAAGAAAGAGGTGCAACCATGCTAGGCTACACTGCCTGCAGTCTGTCTTTCCCTGGAGAGCTGCTGAGCTATGGGAAGGAAACTCTCACTGTCAAGGGCACGGCAAGGAGGAGAGGTGAGAGGTAACAAGCTGAGCTGGAAGCCTGGTGTTCAAACAGGGATTGCCAAGAGGAGCAAGCACAGCCAGGTCTCCAGGTGATGGAAAGAGCAACTTCTCAGGGATGAGATGAGGCTGGGCAGAGTTTATGGCAGCCCACTGGGTCAGTGGATTAACTGAAACCGAGACTGAAAGGAAGGATCTTCCCACAAGGACAGTGTGATGAAAGAAAGAGATGTTTGCTTCTATTTTTCCCCCTCCGTCTCACATCATCACTTTGTGTTTCTCCCAGTTTAAAAAGGCAATTATTATAGTATAGATTTCAATCAAATCTATCTTGAGGTTCAAGTGTCTTTTTGATCAACTTTGAGGAGCTCACTATAAGATGCAGGCATATACAAGATGTTTGGCTGACTTGGTAAGATAAATGAGCACATACTGTCTGTTGTCATCTCTTGACATTTACTATGTGACTTTTTTTTTTTTTTCCCTCTAATGCTTCAGCCATAAAACCATGCTGAATGTGAGAATCTCAACTAATTTCAGGATTTTAAGTTACTTGTAGTAATAGTACAGCAGAAAACTTGAAAACCGAACCCAAGGATTAGAAGACATGCACGTATTCATTCTTTTAACTGAATCACACAATTTTTAAGAATGTGGGGCTGAAAACACTGCTCAAGAACACCGAAGTGAATTATCATCACTTGGTTTATTTGTTTATTTTTACCTAGACGGCTGCCAAGATTACATATGCTTAAAAGACAAATACACTTAAAAAAAAGTCATAGAGTATTATGGATTAAAGCTTTCCTCAAAAGCACAATTATTAAGATTTTCAGGAAGGCTTTTGAAATTAATGCAAAATCCCTTAATATCAATATTTTTATAGGAATTTCTATGTTAAAAAGATCACACGTAACTGAAGTAATGAAACCTTACAACACATTTCCAGAAGAGTTATATCTTTCTGTACACTGGAGTGGAAATCTCATAAACTAGTAATTGGTGATAAAAGCTAAAAATGTTAACAGCAATTATTCAAAGCTGATTAATTGTAGTACCTTGAAATACTTACAGTGGGCAGTAAAACCTTCCCAGACTGTAAGCTAGTGACCACTTCAGGAATAGCTGTAGCAGTCTGAAATAGTGCTAATCTAGGATGTTTATTACAGTGCCCACAGCTGAGCCACGGTGATGGCCAGGCCAGTGCTGCCCATCTGTGCCAGTGCAAAGCCAGCTGGATTATTTGAAATCTCTGCTCTAAGTGGCCAATTCAGCCGACTGCAATGGGAGGTCTTTCATGTTGACTTTGCAGTGAGTCCAGTCCTGAAACAAATCATGGCAATCACTCACAGAAAAGAAAACCTAAACAATTCATCTAAATGTCACACCTAAGTAGTGGAAAGATCACTGATGAGACCCTTTCAGGCACTGATGATAATATGAATGTGTTTTAAAAGCAAAATGAAAATAAAATACATACATATATTGAGTGGAGGCATTCTCCCACATCTACATATTTCCTCCACTTTTAGTTGATAGGTGATTTAAAATTTTTCTTTTGGAGGACATTAAGAACAGTTTTTCTCTTAAACCTGTGTTGAATAAAATGTCATCCCTCCATAGGAAAACAGTTATGAAAGACACAAAAGAGAAGTGGGAGAGAAAGCTCTTATGGTCATTTCACTTCTTTCTAAGGCACACATCCTCAGACAGATGCCACACATCCCTAAGTATCTTTCACATAATTTTGACTTCAGCAGGCATTATGGCTCCACTGCTTAGTTTTAAATCTTAGATCTGCACTGTCCTGAAATTTCCTTTCATGTTGCATAATTAAATTCTAGCACAAGCTAGAAAATGTTGTCTGGTCTTTATGGGCAAGATCTACCAACAATTTAGGGCTGAGAATTTTATGAACTTCACATACACACCATAAAATCTGCAACTGAAAGCAAAAGGTTTCTTTACACTGATTTTTAGGCCTGAATTAGGAATGAAGCAGGTTGAAACCAACTAGTGTGGTTTACTCGCAAGGTTCAGAAACTTGATGCCAACAACTGAGATTAATGGATACCCTATAATATGGTGTGTTTTTGGTAAGTGCAGAAACGATGGTAAAGGCTAATTGAAATTTAAAAAAAAAAATTAAAAAGGAAAATATGACCTCAATGGGATCAGGTACCATACGACAAGTAGGGCTGAAGCATCATCATGACTACACCTGACTTTTTTAATTATCAAAAGAAAGCTTACCACAATTAACTACAAAGGCTAACACAAATTGAGTAGTAAAATCTAAAAGTTTATCTTTTCAAACATGGAAAACCTTATTTTTATGTTGCTAAATCATTCTTACAAATTTATTGAAGAGCACAGCTGAAAAAACATGCTAGCTTACTACATAGTATTTGAAAAAGAAAAACAGAAAAATTATTTTGCAAGGAGTGAGAGTTATTTGGGTGTAATTTTTTGTCGTAAGTAAACGCTTTAGGCATTCTGCACATACTCTTTCTATGCCCTAGAGATCAAATGCAGAATTACATTTGAAGTTTTTTATACTGGCAGCCACGTAACACACGGTTTCCAGACCCAAAAAGCAACCTGAATGCAGTAAAAGCAAATCTGATGGACCAATTTCCGTTCTTTAAAAGAAACGGGGCATTTATGTCTCTTCCCGTTTACACAAACTACAAATGAGGTTGCTCTACAAAAACTTGGTAACATTCCTTTCAAAATATTTAGAAAGCAAAAGTGTAAGCCACAAAGTTAGTTGGAGTGTAATATAAACTGCTGGTGTCAAAGACCTGTTGCAGTGGCATGCATGAGTGGGAGTAGTAAAATGGAGCAACTTATTATCAACACTTTTAACAGTGCTCTAGGGTAAAGCTGTTATGGTCCTATTATGTTTTGGAACTGCTGGAATATAATTTGAATACATAAAATCAACCCACATCTATCAATCAGTAGCCTAGATCAAACACCTCATGAGTATTTGTGTCTTTGCTGAAATACATTTACAGTTGCTAGAAGACAGGCATTCAAGTCAAAAAAGAGAGACAAATAACAAAGCTATATGAACGAGCCCTGATCCACAGACAGTAAATGAGCTCCAAAGGCCTGCCACGTAAACTCTGCATTTTACAAAGGGATGATACTGGCTGTAGCACATTACAGTCCTGCTATGTGTTCCACAAATCCATCAGTGCTCAGCAATATGAACTAACCCATTTTTATATCACAGGACAGGCAAAGAATTACACTGCAGAGGAAACATTAATTAATACCTACCATATGTACAAATCATTTTACTAGCTGCTCTGAAGAGAAGAATTCCATTTGGAGATGATACATCAAAATTTAAACGTTGTGATCTAAAAAATAACAGCAAAAATATTCAGATGGTCATCGAAGCAGAAAACTGCAATAGATTCATTTCTCTAACAAAAAAATCATTTGCTAATTACAGAGTACAATTATTTGATAAACTAATTCTAGCTTTCAGTCCAATGATATGCACTCTAGTTATCTCCATATGTTGCCGAAGAAACAATCTTATGACAAAGCAATGTTAACCAGAAAAGGTGACCAGACAATACACAGACAGCTTTCAGTGACCAGTGCACATCTTGTGCCCGTATACAGTTCAGAAGAATGCTACAAAGGTTCCAGACCCCAAGCAGTCAAACTAACTTTTACCCTGCTTCTGCATCTGCATAGCCTTTAAAAACAAACTAATCCCCACTGGGTTATTCTGCTACATAAAATCTGTGGCAATCACAGGCCAGTTCTCGGTGTGTATTTTGTAACAAATGCTTTTTATAAACATTCAGACCTGAAGAAGATTGCAGCATGTTGTCTCTCCTGATGCACAGGTATTACCAAAGTCAACAGGAATGACTTTGTTCCCAATCTGGAAACGCATTAATCGTTGCCAAAGCCCCTGTTGCACCTTTCCATTCTGTCTGTGTGATAAAGAAGCCTAAATCCTAGTTTGTGCCTACGTGAAAACCATTAAGTACTTGAGAGTTAATTTTGAATGCAGGTAACTTTAGCAAAACTTACCCGTAGTGTTTATTTGGACAGAAAGGGAAAGGAGTCATCACTGAGTGATGTAAACCACAGTATCCCCTGGCTGTCCTATTTGGTAGCCATCTACTTTTGATCAGACCTGGAGTCCTTGTATCACCCCTATCACAGAGACAGTAGTATCCGTCTTTGCTGCAAGTCCAATTTTTTGTTGTCTGAGTCCTTTGGTGCAAACTCTGGAGTAAATCTCAGTGTTTATAAATGAATAAGACGTGCCTTGTATAAAACATTTGTGTATTCCATATGCACAAAATGATAATGGCTGGCAGAAACAAAAAAACCAAAACCAGCACATCACCTCAGTATCAGAGTGGCATAATGCAAAATCTGATACTCTGTAACATATTTTAACCATGTCAAAGTATATTGTATAATGCATTCTAACCTGTAAAAGCTAATGCAGTACACAACTCCTGAAAAAATACCATCCCAGATGATGTTTTCTAAAGGGAACAAAGCAGATTTTCTGAATAGCAATAGGTAGAAGAATACCATGAATATGGAAAGTAGCTTGAAGAGCTGTCTTTTGCATAAGATTTATTGTTCCAGTTCCTCTTTGCTTTTGTTTACCATTATTAGAGTTCTGTGTTTTTGCTGTAACAATCTCCTCCTTGAAATAAGTTGCAGCACTATTAGTGTATACTGCTTGAGCATTGCAGCCTGAATAAAAATAGGTTAAACTTTCCCAGCAATTTATTATACTACTACCAGGATAAAAGATGTAATTAGCCCACACAAACCAAAGAGGGAGTCACAGCAAGCAAGTCAACACAAACAAGAACCAGGGAACTCTGCCTTAAGGCTTGTGTAGCCACTCAGGATTAAGGGCACATCATACACACTAGTGTTTCACTTGGAGACAGGTCTGAACGTTAAGGCACCAATTCCCTGTCATTAGATTAAACTAAATTTTTTTTTTTCAAATTTCAAATATTTCAACTTTTTTCCTTGTAAGTTTGACTTGCAAGGCAAAATGAGAAATTATGAGAACACATACTGCTTTGCTGCAAACTCTAATTACATCGGTCACGAAGATACCCAGCACAGAGACTTTAACTATCAATTTTTCATTTAAAGATCTTTTTTTCCTTTGGGCAGTACACTAAATATTTCCAAGTGTAATGATAATTTCCCAAAATAAATTGTTCTATTACTTGTGGTAAAACAGGAATTTCATTCTAACTACTGCAATGTCAAGTACTGAAATCACCTCCCAGAATAATTCTGAGGCCTTTCTGGTTTGCCCACAGAGAAGATTTTAGATGTGGGAAAAGTTACCTACATGTTGATCATAAATATTGCTATATCAGATACCATTCTTTCCTATTTTGGCTGGAAGAGTTGAGTTGCAAAAGAAGCTGTAAAGGGAGTTGTGGTTTTACAGGCACATACGTATGCTGCTTGGCTTAAGGCAAAAATTCAGCCTGCAGCAAATCCTGACAGCAGACAATTTTCCAATATTTAATTATAGAGTCAGTATTTATCCCTGGTTGAAGCATACACTTCCAGTAACTTTAAATATAAAATCACAGTAGTCTCTCATATATATTCCTGTAATTAATCCTTACCAGCTGATTTTCTAAAATCTACCATTTTTTTAAAACAATACAATGACACTGAAAGCTGAGTTCTGCTTGCGAATTTTGTTCCAAAATACAAAAATTCTTAAAGTCAAAGTCAGACATCATGAGGCCAAGCAAAACACAGAAAGATGGAACAGACAGTGCATACTGTTGCAATATTCATCACTTACCTTAATTTTCACCTGCTTCTTACCTGTTTTGCATGAATTCTGCCATCAGCTTCAAGATAGGGGTTGTACATGCAGGTTCACGGTACCACAGTTCAACAGCTCTTTGCAGAACAGAAATGTATGCAGGGTATCTTCTCAAACCCAGTTAAAGAGTACACTGATAAAATAACATCTTGCAAAACAACTTCCCCTGAACTGTACTACGCCATTATGTGGGTGGGCCAGCTATAGACGTTGGCAGCGGATTCTGACAGAGGCACCGCCAGAACTTACAAACTTAAGCAAGTCTCTGCTTAGAAGACTAAATCCTTTCGAAACATTAATGGTTAAGTGGGAAATAGTTAATACACCAGAGCCATAATGAAGGAAAAGGAAAGCAGTTTCCATATGTGAAGCTAACCTATAATATGTATATAAGATGAGCTTGGATTTTTAACGAATGGTATAAGTCACAGATGGCAATTTAATTTAAAAACAACACAAATTTACCTATCAGCAAATCCTGGGCCACAAACTTCAGTGCCACCTCATATATATTATATTTGCTATATGAATGGCTGGGAACAATTTGATTGTATGAAGTTGTTTCCAGCGCATTCAAGAAGAGAACTCAACCAAACTGTGTGGGGGCGACCAGCAAAGTTAGATTTCTAAGAACACTTTCAGGAGAACTGTTTGCTCATCAGCATCCAAGAGATATCCATTCTTTTAAAGCAGGATTTCAAAGAATACAGAAAAAAAAAAAAGTTTAGTAGACTCTGCAATGCAACTTTAAAAAAATAATTTTATGAGTTACTGACTGTATCAAAATATTTCATGCAACTCGATACAAAGCTGATCCCTAGTTTTCCCAACATGCTGAAATAAGAGTTTATTTGGGTAAGAATGCAGACTAGTAAATGGAAATGAGGTAGCACAGCTTGTCTGGCAAATAATTTTTTATATTGAACCAAGAGATTTTAACTATACAATTTGCTATTAAAACATGACCTAGCTAATCTAGTCAATGCTTTTGTTTAATAGTAAACTTATTTTTAATTTTTAGCTTTGTTTCATGTCACATAATTCTGCTTTAACCACAGTGATTATTCTTAGGAAAATGCTATTGCCTATTCAGACAATAAAGGCAACTATTGTGAATCTTAGGAAGTAGAATACAGGCCAAGCACTCAACAGGGGATTGTGAAATAACAGTCTGAAATACATAAAGGTTTACACGCTTCTAGGATATGTAGACACAGTCATGTCTCAGTTCGATATAGCTCTTCTGGTGGAGGCTAAAGCCGTCAGACATAGCACTACTGATGAATGACAGCGCTGTGCAGACAGATGGAAGGCATTCTGGCTACTGCTGTCTGAGGCATCTAAAGACTTGTGCATTTTTGCTGCCAGCTGCTTGAGGCACTGCAGGCATAAACTATATATAGCGGAAGAGGCTGACATGTGAAATATACTTTTAGACTTTGCTTCTTGCTCCTTTATGGGGTTCTTTACATTTTAAATCAAACAAACTAGAGTTAAACATACCGTGGAGAGTTATCCAGTAATAAACTGGGATTTAAATTCAAATCTCACTTATCTAAAATACCCTCAAAGGGCACAGATGATCCATGTCATCTCATACCTTTAAAAATTCACTAATCCCAGTTCCATTTTTTCCTGAGGTCGACTCCCAGTCCAGCTCACTCTCAGCAGAGGATGGTCAATATTCTCAAGATGCAGCAGATGTCAAGTAAGTTACAGAACTGAGCTGTGCTATTAATTCTCCTAAGTCATGCCTCTTCCTTAGCCTTCCTAGTAGCCCCATGTACACAAAAGGGAGATGGTGTAATGCTGCAAAGCCCCATTGTGGAACTTCATGGGGTAGAAAACAATTGTCTTTTCAGATTTCAGGGCGAAGAGAGTAACTTGACAGCCAAACCCTACAACCAAAATGTAAGTCAGCAGTAAAGGCTGCTAATATATCCAATATGATTAGCTATCTTAATTCAGAAACTTAAGCATTGAGTACATGTTCATTGACAAGGAAAGACTGGAAACTATAGTCAAATTTTATAAAAGCTAGGGTGAACAGAAAGGCTTTGGCAATTTATTATTTCTTTTATAAATCCAATAAAGTGAAATAAACTGGTTTTAAACCGAATATTATTTTGAAGTGTTTTAAACCATAAGCTTCAAGGAATCTGGCTAAGTCATGAACTTAACCTGACCAGTCAGTTCAAGCTCAAAGGAATTCAAACTGCAAAAAATGATGCTGAGGTTTGAATCAACGCAACTAGCAGTAACAGCTATTACAAACAAATTACCCATCAGGTAGCCTTCCTTCATGAGAACATGTGTTCTCCTCTCCTCTTGTGATTAGGAAATGTCAATCTCTACAGCTGGCTGTTCGGCTCTTTCAAGTTTGTACTTAATCCCGAATCCTTAAAACATATAAACTTAAAAATTTAGTTCTTCAAAACCAGAATCATTTTGAACAAGCCATCTTATTGCTGCACATGGTTTTATTTTGTTAAGAAATACGAGACAAACTTGGATAAATATGTAACAATGGCAGTTTGGTGAAAAGATCGTTTTGCTTGTTCTGGTGATCCACATCTGAAGCAGCATATGATCAGACATCTGAATATCTAGGTCAACTGGAACTTTTAAATGACCACTAGATAAAACACCTCAATGGCAGATCACTTCTCTATAAACTTAGTGTCTAGATATTTTTATATAGGCAGAAAATTTCATACACTCACGCATATACATCGTGTGCTATCTGGCTCACTGCAACTCCGAGTCAACCCAATAATTTAATTCTTGCAACCCATTTTCTTATTGCAACCTTCTTCTTTTACAGACAACAGAAGTCATTAAATACTGAGAATCAACTGGGAGGAACACAGGAAAAATTGCCTATGGGTTACCACCTAACTGTAAGAAACACTAAATGAAAGTAACAAAAATGTGGATATTACCCTGAACTCACACTTGAATCTCCATGGACATATCTGACTGCGAGACCAAGGACCTTAGACTACAGTCTGATATTAGTATGGAAGAAAACAGATTAAACATCCAACATATTATGCAGGCAATCTTGAAGTAAAGAGCAGAATGAAATACGTAAGGAGAATCATCACTGTTAAGAAAAACAGGTTTTGATTCTACTCAAATTGGTATACAGGTTTTTTTCAGGCCACACCTGCATGTTCAGGACTGACCTACAAATTACAGAGACCACATGTTATGAATACAAAAGGCAAATAAACTTTCCAAAGCTCTGGTACTGGAATCGTCATTGACAGCTTGACATATCAATATTTCAGGAAGAATAAATGACTTTCATATCCAGGGTTTTGGGTTTTTTGTTTTGTTTTGTTTGTTTGTGTGTGTGATGTTTTTCTTCATCTTTCATTACTGGATACTTTGGGAAGATGCTATACTTAACACCTGAAGCTGCTTAAAATATTTGGAAATATTTTAATGAAGTCTTTTGAGAGATCACCTAATACAACTTTAAAACAAATTTTACTATTATTATAAGTATTTTCTCTTCATCCTTTGCCAGAGGAAAACTATAAATCTTGTCTCAGCTGAATGAACACCATTTATCATATTCATTTTCTTGTCAATACAATTATGAAAAGCCTTTGGCCTTTTTCCAAGGAGCCTGATTTGCTAGAGAAACTCAATTAGTATAAGCAAGCCTGCTACAAAACAGTCCTATTTGGCAATCTAGCACAGCTTCAGCATACCTGACGATTCACCTCTAAACCATGATCCTAATAACTCAATCCTAATGGTAAAATACAAGATACAACGGTGTCCCCCGTGCCTCCCCCTCTTCCCCTCCCCGGACCAAAAGGACTTAAAAGAAATGATTTCTGCTCATTTTTGCCATCTACTGGACAAAACTTAAATCCTAAACATTGCAATCAGAAAACAGAAAAGAATCTCTCAGGTGAGAGATTACCGAGTGTAATTTGTTTTGCTATGGACAGGGCTTAGACTCAGAATATTTCCTGCAATCACTTAAAAAGTTTATCAGTATATTCTTCTACCAATGATATACAAGTGACTATTTCTGATAGTCTTCAAGACCGAATAAACATCATCTTACGGTATATTAAAAGCTTAGCTTTTTATACCTTGCCTCTTTGTATTGGTTATTTATTGAACAAATGCAAGTAAATCAGATTTATTTTAGCTAATACTCTGTATTTGCCATTTTCAATATTGAAATATTAGAGATTCAAACATAACAGAATAAAATCTGTTTGAAAAACAGCTTTTCTCTGCTATTAAAACCATTTTCTGATGATGTATTTGAAACTACAAAAGAAATATGTTAATCAAAGGATATTTAAACTTTTATGATGAAATTGGCATCTGACCCTTCCTTCTCCCATTTACCTTTCTGTCCAGTAAATAAGAGTTGTGATAACAGCAGCTTATTCTGCTGTAATGCTTTGGATCAATACCTGGATGAAGCTGGACTCAGCCAAATGAGGTGAAATCCACTGAACAGAAGCATGCACTTATCCTTTACAGCCAAAGGAAATGAAGAAAAAAAATTTTGAACCTGTGCAAGGGAGAAGAAACTGAGAAGGCCTGAGCTTTGAATTCCACACAAAGCTACATTTCAATCTATTTTTATTGTTAATGCAGAATAAGGAAATCCAAAAGTTGGAGGCTGTTTTTATTCGTTTGAAATAAACTTAATTCATAAACTGGAAGGATTAAATAAAAAAAAAAAAAAAACAAAAACCAAACAAAAAGCAGAAAAGGGTCCTGAGGATTACATATCCTGGATCCTTGTATAAAAAGCCACCTTCACGGATTAATCCATTTCTTTCAAATGGAGAGGAGGTAGGTCTCTGTTATCCCTCCTCCTACAACTGGAGATTTGCAGTTCCCCACAGAAGAGCATGATACTCATGCTCTACTAGGAAAAACGAAGTAAAAAGAATTTGAAATAGAAGCAGCACTGATCCGCTTTTAAACATCTTCCTGATTTTATTATTAAGTTTTAGGGTAACACAAGCACAAACAGTACTAATGAAGTTAAATGTACCCAACGGTGCCCACTAGAAAATGAGATGCTAATTCACAGTCTGCCTTCAGTAGTTTAAGGGTTTTTTTGTTTGTTTTTGTTTGTTTGTATTTTCTTCCTCCAGTCGTCTAAAACTAAAATGATGGGATGCTTTCTACTGATTTTAAGAGAAATAAAGATTACACTGCTTTATGTTTTGGACTTACTTTCTGCAAGCTGAGCCTGCACATAGACAGAATCACTGCAGACTTGCAAAGGTCTTAAATAAGGCTTATGTGAATGGTCATCAGGATCTTACTACCCACCACACAAGGATGTCTATCAGATCATACCAGGCTCTGCTGTACAGCCTTTCAGTCCTTAAAGGCTGATTTCCTAGCTGCAATTCTATATTGATGCATTCCTCTTTCTTAAGCAGGAAGATTATTAGTGAGCAGTGGGGTTTCATTATTTACTTAAAAAATATTTTTAAAAATCTTGATTTCTAGTAAAGCATGTAATTGTACTTGAATGTTATTTTTCTGTCCATAACATAAACAAATACATAATTAACTTCCATAGTTTTGTGAGATCTCAATTATAAAACAAATATTTTCATCATTACTTTACTATATATTTCAGCAGTTTGTTACTAATATGACTGTGTGCCTGAAGAAAGAATTACTGCTACTGTATTTATAAAAATACAAAACATTTCTCTGTAGTATTAAGAAAATACCCATGAGTATTATTGTATTTGTTGGCATAAAAATGTATACAATATTTAAAGCAAATAGAGTTCCATTATCATTACTTACTGAAGAAAACTACAGTCTAAAGATTTTGATTTTGTTTTCAGATGTCCATTTTCTTCTGGATCAAGAAGACTGCAGGTGTTGCGATATTAATAGAGTTGACATAAATAGAAAGTAACTGACTAAATTAAAGACATGATTCATACCAGAGAGAGAAATCTCCCCAGATAGCACTTGTATAGTATTTTTTAAGCACTTCTGATGTTAAATCAAATGTAGGTACATTGTGTTTCGAGTTAAAGACACAGCTTTTTTAAATGAAAACATCAGGGATTTATGAAGGGAAGAAAACCACTTGGATATGTTTTCTAGATTAGTAGTGTGACACAACAAAAAAGTGACCTCTCTGTGGTCCTTCCCAGTTAACTGCATGGTTGCCATTGTGCTGTAATTTTAGCTGATTACACATTAGTTCATTTAGCTTTGTTTCCTCTTCCCCACTGTGCCATACTATTAAACTAATGCAAGGGGCCTGGTATCCCTCTGTGCACAGAGCTGGTATTGTCATAGTGTAATAAGGATACATCCAGTCAAACAGCATGGTGTAGCTGGTCTTTGTGTTTAGTGCAAAGGCAATCCCTCGAAGATCCCTTGCCAGCCCGATCAACATACGCTGTCAGTGGGAAAGAGACACAGTAATTGATTTTCACGTTAGCACAGAGCAGATGGAGTAATAATCAGCCAATAATGACCACATATCTGATTTTGATTCATTAGGTTAAATGTCTCGCTCAAATCTTTTTTTATAAAAAAACACAAAGATTCTTTTAACAAACAAGGTTTCCACAAGTTTTATAGTGATAACACTAGCAAAATGCTTAGGAAACACTTTCGATTATTTGATATGCTATCCTAATGAATAATGCAAATTAAAAGATAATATATGAATACTGTGTATTAAAGTTTAAAAGTGCTTCCTGTAGTAATATATTTAAAGTAACAATAACAATAAAACGTTAATTTAAGCTTGTAATATTTTGAATGAGGTGTAAGACTAACTGATACTCATAACAAGCTACAATTAAGGTTGCACTGAGATTCTCACTGTACTGTTATTTTAACATATCTTTCAGGCTTTTTTTTTTTTTTAAAGTATTTTTCCAAGTTAGGTTTCTTCAAAAAGCGACTTTTTTGTTTACAGAAGACCATGCAAATCTCTATCTGTATTAACATTAGTTCTGAGATGATTTTTTTTTCCCCTTTAATGACTGAAGTGTGGCTTCAGAATCCTTCCAGCACAAATGCAGACAACATTTTATGCATAGATAATTAGCCCCTACTAAAGGGATGTTTTCAGGATAATTAATAGACATCAGGAAGAAACACCAGTGAACGAAAAATATTTTAACAATATAAACAGACTTTTCAATTTACTTAGTCATAAATATTATTTTTTGATAATTAAGTCGTTTTAATAAATTTTATCCATGTGTTGCATGGGGTTTGTACTTTTTTTTTTTAATAATAAAAGACCACAGTACTGCAGAGTCTGGTTAAAAAAAAAAAAAAAAAAAAATCACAGAAGCATGGCAAATAATCCAGTAAGGGGTTCTCTCTTTAAAACCAGAGTTTTCAATACTGTACCACTTGGTGCTAACACTGTAATATTTATAGTGTTGAGAAATACAAAAGGTAAGATTCACATATTAATTTTAATTGATCACATAAAGAGCAAATTATGGCTGATGCCTTGTTAAACAGCTAAATGTAATCTTACACAAGGGCTAATTTCTACTTTTCATACACAGACCCATTAGTCCAACTGTCTTAGATAGCATGCACATAGATTTATCCAAGGATAAATTGAGTTCTCTACAAAACACTGGTGATGTTGCTAGGAGTATTTTAATATTTGCATTTCCTTTCTGTTGTGCATTGAAATGGCCTGAACTTGCAAGATGCTGAGAGGTCTCAACTCTCATTAACTTTAATGGGACTCTGAAATCACTAGAGAGGAAGTCTTCAATACTGCGAAGATGCGAAATAAAATTGTAACTTTATATTCATCTGTATTTTCATACTTTGTGTGCTGTTTTGTCCACACAGAAAGTAACTGTTTAGCGGACATGGTGGCCAAAACATAAAGAATTACAACAACTGGGCAGCAACACTTTATACTACTTTCCAAAGGGATACAGAGATGCAACAATATATACAAGGAAGTGGAAATCTTCCAGACTGATTCCTTTGCCCATTCTAGCCACAAAAAAAGGAGACAAGCAAGACTGCACAAAAGAAAGGCTGGAGCAGGGAAAAAGGGGAGCTACAGCCCCTGGCAAGACATGAACTTGCCTTTGTTTGAGGATGCGCTCGGAGAGAAAGAGCTCACCATCTTACTGTGGTCTCTAGAAAAAGACAACAGCCAAACCCATACTCCTCTGACATGATTATTCTGTCTTTATAAAAACAACTGGTTGTAAGAAAACACTCATTTGCACATATATTTAAGAAACAGTTTGGTTGTGAGACTTTTAAAAGTAGATGTGCAACTTTCTTTAAGCTATGGCCCCAGATTTATGGGGATCTACACAAACACCAGGCAATTTCAGACACCATTTGACCTTGTGAATTCTAAAGAAAGGAGAACAACTATTACATAAACTAAATTTCTTAGTTTTCTGTTCTTTAAATTCAGGTATTTTTATTAAAAAGCCCATACCATTAACCACACTACTCTTAAAAATGACCTCAGTCTACAAGGCACCATATACTCTTGTCCTGTAAAATCCCAGCAAACTCAGTGGTTTAGATATTATCTATCGGAACTCAACTTTATAAAATAACACTGCCTACAGCTGGCAATGTCCGAACAGCCTAGATAATAGCCTACAGAATCTTGAGACAAATCCTGATCCATTTAAGTCACTGGTAAAAACAACTTTAAACTCTAACAGGAGCAAAAATCACCCTACGACTCCATGCTTGCTTTAGTCACATTTAGTAAGACACCCCTCCCCAAACCCTATAATCCCGAGACGGTCTAGTTTTAGTCCATTATGAGTTTTCAAAGAGCACTTATGTGCATAAAATTTATTAATGACATGCAACATTATAGAGTTATACATCTACTTTTTGTCTGTCCTCCTGTGGGATTTAAAGTGCCTTGCAAACTTCACCGAGTAATTTGAATACATGAAGCTACTGCTTCGTTCACAACTGAACATCAGCCCTTTCTGGGGCAAAGGGACAGTAAACAACACCACCAGCGACTGCAAAACAAGTAAGATGAGAAGTGAAGAAAAGTAAATACAAGAAACATAGCAAGAGGAGCTTGTCAGTGGCATGTGGGTTTATACATTGCTCTTCTTGCTAATGAAACAATTTTGCTCAAGTTTCAGTTTTGAAATACTCTTCCCTGAATGTCAGATAGGTTTACTTAAGATTAACTAAAACAAAGCAATTTTTAAAATAAATTCAAGTATTCTGTTTCAATGTCCCGAAGAAGATTTTTCAATGGATTTTTCGGTGGAAAGGAGCTGAAGATTTAAATATTCACACAAAAAACCCCTATGACTTGCCAACATGTGCCAAGTGTCTGACTAACGCAATTTAAAACAGACGAGACTACTCACGCCACCCACCCCCAAAACGGGGCTTGTAATGGAAAGTCTGACAGACCCTTAACTATAGTGGCACTACTGGGTGCAGCTATAATATTACCCTCATAATTCTACTATATAATAACAACAAAGGAAAAAAAAGGTGAAGGGTCATTGCGCTTTGTCTTTAGAATTAAGATGGCTGTCTTCATCCTTACAGCATACTCTTAATTCTGGAGACACGTCTTAATAACCTCTAAATAGTTCCAACAAAAGAGCCGTGTCAGAGGAATGAGCAGGCCCCAAGGTGTTTCAACTGGAGTGTTTTCATCTGCCTTTATTGCTCTATCCCTCTCCAGAATTAAGGCAATAACCTGTGATAAATTATTCAGGAACTGCTACAGGGATCAAAGCAAAATCATTCTGTTAAAGTGCTGTTTGCAACATTTGGCACTTAGTGTGAAAACTTTTAATGTGTGCAAGCTGAAAATCAAGGATTTTAAATAATTTAACAGCATGGAGTTTCTACAAACCAGCTAAAGATAGCATGTTGCTATTTAACTGCTTTTTCCTCAGATCCTTTTTTTCATGCATTTCTAGCAAATCTGATGATGTCACAACTATAAACAAAGTACTACTGACATTCTGGCTACCCAGTCGATATATTACTTAATCGGATTGTCAAGAGAAACCTTGAAATTCTTAGAAGAAAATTAGTCACTCTTTTAATACTAGATGTTTTTCCTATCAATATAAAAATGTGAAGAAGGAAGCAGAAAAAAACAAAGAAGAAAAAAGGAAAGCAAAGCACATAATTACTTAAGCCATCTTCAATTATATTTGATCTCCCTGGAAAATAACCCTAAACGTATGTTTTGTATGCAGATGTAATGATTACAAATGTATTTTAAAAAGAAAGAGCTCTCTTGTTGCGACTGTTTTTCAATGGTGTATTTCAGAAATATTAAAAAACTTAGAAAAACCCTAGCCAGTTAGAAAGTCCTAGTAAAAACCACAAATTAAATGAATTTGGCAGTCCTGGACCATTTTCATAGTGATATTTTAACAGTGTCATCTCCCTGTGGATCGGAATACTAAGCATTTTATTGAAGAACTGAACTGGTTTTGTTTTCAGTCCTTGCAAAATGAAGTACCTGAAAGCCCTTTTGCATGTATTATTTATTCATCATGATAGAAAAATAGCTTTAACCTAATAAATTATGTTTAAGAGAATTTAGAGCAAAAGTTTTGTTTATGATAAAGCAACAGATTTAGTTCTTTATCAGTAGCTTAAAGCACCAAGTTTTCTTTATACAAATTAGACAGATGGTGCTTACAGTAGAATTTACTAAAGGTCTGTCACAACAAATGCAGCCAAGCTGCATATTTAATCACTGCAGAACCTTGTCTACCTGCAGCTGCCAACTGCTAATCCAATTTCCCTGATAAATGTGGCAAGAGACACGATCAGCAATAAAGAGCATCTAACTCCATTTTCCTGCAGGGCGTCTTTTGATGAACATTTAGGACGGAAGCACGGAGTGCACTGTGTGGCCCTGGCTTGTGGCAGCTGCATGCATTTTGAAGACACAGTTCTCAGGTTACTCACTTAATTCTGCCACTATCATTATGTTGCTATTGATCTCAGTAGCTCTTGTCTACACAGCATTACTCTAGATGAAGCTGAATCAGGCAGTTATCATGCATCAAACTTGCTCAAAAGCCTGGAGATTTCTCCTTAATTACTTGTGATTTTATTTGCAAATACCGTTAAAGTGTAATCAAGCAGTCACTTTCCAGGGTCGTTAAGAACTTGCTGGTTTAGGAATATATCACTGGCACTCCATTAAAATTTCCCTACTAAGACAGACTCAAGCAAACCAGACAGGACCACAGCAAAATTATTTTAATAAACTGAATCCTCACATAAGATAAATAGTTTCCTACAGAAAGGGTAATGCTATCAAATGACCTCTTTGTTCCCATTTTTAGGATTTATAACTTGAAAATGTAGGAGATGAATCCAAGATGGATGAACTGTGTCTATCTTAAACAAACGAAAAGTTATTAAAATTAAATACATATAGCCACAACAAATGAGGAAACTAGAATTAAGTAATTGTTGAAACAACCTTAAGTACTATTTTTTTTTAAAAATATTAGCTTAATTCAAGCGATTATTGTGAACTGTGCATCTCCTGGTAATGTCAGAGATGTACTGCAAAGTATTTACAAAGTATTTCTAGTATATGTTTATTTCTTTTATGAAAGGAAGTGGATAAATATGAAGATGTAGTATTCAAGTTTCCATCATATTTTAAAATAGCGAATTAAACATTACTGTTAGGATTTCTTCAAAATTACCCTGTGTAGCTGAAGCAAGCACTCCAGTGTGCATTGTTAACTATTTATTCAGTGACGGTAGAAGGGGATCTCTTTAATGCAATAATGCTCTAATGTATTATCATTCCTGATGATGCAGCTTCTATCTAGCAAGTCTTTTTCTTCCCTAAAATATACTGTTGTTTTGACACAAACAGCTTGCTACACTTAAGGATTTTACTAATAAAACATAATGTTGTGTTAGATATTATGACTGTTGCCACAGCTGAACTGACTTGTCAAATCAATCCTAATATGGCTCCCACAGGCACATAAAAACCTTATTTAGCTATCAGTTATCCTAATCACTTTGTTCAGTTTAAGGGTGCAATACTTCAAGACCAGTTCCTATTTATACATATATGCCCAGCCATTTAATAAAGTCTTGATTTATATAATAAATTCTTGTTTGAAAAAAATACTTTAAAGCGGCAGTGTTTTATCAAGTGTGTTACAACACGTCTCCTCACACCCCCAAATAAATATGTTAATATACACAAACAGGACAGTTGCATGGCAAAGGGGAATATCACTTATGAAACAGATAAGCTATCACCAAAGACAAATTTGTCCCTCTGATTATAAATGGGGCTCAAATGGGGTCACTTGATCTGCAAAGCACTTGAAAAATCCTAAGGCCTTTATAAAATCTTTGTACAAAGTTTATCTAGGATAGTCATTTGTAGCCTTCGTATCTCTACTGTCTACATTCCTAATCATATATATGTATACAGGTATAAATATACATTTAAGTATTCAGGCATCTACATGCCAAGAGAGACAGACAGAAGAGATGACAAGCTTATGGCTAAATACTTGCCTCACTATTAAATTTTTCCCATCAATAATTTATTTTCCTATAATTGAAATAAACCTACCTTTGCTTCTTCTTGTTCAAAACTACTGTTGAATATCTGAGTCACACTTTCAAACGAAACTGTGAGGGGGAGCATGAAATTCTCAAACTCATCCTCGTCTTCACCTACAGGAAAAGAAACCAAAACGAAAGCATCACACCAAAAGCATCACATCGTATTCAGTGTTGTTTGGAAGGGTCAGTCTCTTAGACTTTTATAGAAAAAATCTCACTGACATCACGGGAACTTTCATATGACCTACAGGAATAAAAAAACTGAGTTTTCACATCTGAGTTATAAACAAAGAAGACAAATTGTGGACCGCAAACATCTTGTATCGGACAGGCACATCTCTGCATTTTACATCTTTCTCCTTTTCATATTTTTTTCTCTGTTAACCTGGCAGCATTTGTTCAGTACTCTAGAAGAATATTCACATAAGAAAGTCAAAACTTAGCAGTTAGAAAATGTGAAATTTAAAACTGCAATAATTAGACCCTTCCACATGCACACTTCGTAGCGTGATGTTTAAATCACAGTCTTTTACAATTGTATGCTATTTTTTCTACCCTTCTACCTATCTAGTATACAGAATGAAGCTGCCGTGCAAATGGAGTTAACCCTGTGTGTTGGGGTTATTCATGTGACACTATTGCTTCACTTGTTTCAGAAGGTGTGAATGTAGAGTAAAAGAAACAAGATGTTGTGGTTAGGGAAAAAAGAGATTGCCTTGGTTAGCTGAAGGATAACCCAGATATCTGGATTGGTTTTGTTTTGTCATGACGCTGAACAATTAACAACAACTTTTCAGAAATGGCAATTTGCATGAGGATTGGTACTCACACTACTTATCTTTAGGCCCTTAATGAGGGTAGCTTGCCTCTTGCACGCAGATTCCCCTTGAGAGTAATTCAGAGTAGGAATTTAATTTATGTTCTCTAAAGAGCTCTTTGCTATAGGGCTTCTCTCCCTTCTATCTTCATTGGCAAATTCTGGTAAACTAAGTTGCAACTGAAGCTAGGAGGGGTCTTTTGTCTGTCAAATTGGTTGTGCAAACTTAGTGTAAGCTTTACGGTTTAGTTTCTACACTTCATATACTCACCTGTAAAACAGGCCCAATTCCAGCTTCTTATCTCCAGGGATACTGCAAAGACCAAATCACTCACCCCAGTACAACCACAAGAAAGACAGAAAAGGCCAAGAAGAAAAAAGGCCAGGAAGAAAAAATGGTCACAACAGAAAGCAAAGCATCCAAATGACAACACAGAAAAAAAAAAAAATCAAAATATTCAGTAGCTTCTCATTAAGCTAGGATGACACAGCTTCTGAACTGAAAGAGGCAAATATCCTCTGAGAGAAATAATTGTGATCCTGCAATTAAAACTGCCTCATAACAATGTAAATATTTACAATGGAGAGGAAAGGAAAGTTGCAGAGGCAATCCCAGTTACGGCATTTCCTGAGTTCTGAGTATTTGGCTTTGTGACCTGAACTGCTTCCCTTTAATACAGGGCTTTTGTATCCAGTTTTCCAGATTTTCTTAAAAAGCAAAGCAAATACTTTCAGTAACTCACTGCTACTGCACTGGTCAGCCAGAGCTACGGAGCCTTCAAATCGCAATGTATGGTCAAGAACTTTCTTAACCTAGTGAAGTAACTGACCAAATCTGTGACCTGCATCCTGCACCTGCAGCAGAACCGAAGAGGGTGAGATGCTTTGTGCTAGATTTCAAAGCTACTGGTGGCAGCAATAGGATCTGGCAGACTACGGGAAAATCCAATCCTGTCCATCTTTGCCCATTTCCTCTGCCATCTTCTCTCTGCTCCTTTCAACTGGAGCCAATCTTTTTATTTGTTGTTTCCAGACCCTTGTGTCCATTTCCGATTACTCACAAATAACCCCAGACTATTCATCCAGCTTTTTGTTTCTATTTCCTTCGTCAACTCCAGCTCCTCAGGCAGTTTCAATACAGTATTAGTTTCGGTGCTCCTAATCTCTTTCCTTGACCAGCAACAGCTTCCTCTTACCCTCCTAGGAGTTAAACTATTTCTATATGCATTGCATATCTTGACACTGTTCTCCTTTTAATTAGTTATCAGATTTTCCTCAGAGCAAATAATTAATAAATAAAGACCAATCATTCAGAAAGAGTCCCACGCTGGTATTGTCCTGTGCCAGCATACAGAATCACAGAAGACACCTGGATACTGCTCTCTGCAGGCTCAGGGCTCAATTGCCATTTATAGAGTTCTCAGGAGAAACCTGAATTATCACAAAATAGCAAAAGTAATACTCCATTTCATCTACGAGTGCTGCACATCACTGGAAGACAATCTCCATGAAGATACTAGGTATATATCCAAATTCCAGACGAACCCTTCCCGAAGGCAGAATCTCAAGCATACTTTGTTAAAAAGTTAAGACCACCAAAGAACTACCAGAATGTTCAATGCTGACCGGGACCAACACTTCAATGAGAAACCAGCTAGTTCTGGAAATAGGGTAAGGGGAAATGTTATGTGCTACCTCTCTTTTAAATTGCAGTGTAGGCAGTGAGGAAAGAATATACAATTAGGATCCTATATAGTATTGCACTATAAATAATTTGCAAGTTTTAGAAAAGCAACACAAATCACTACCTATACATTTCTTTAGCACTCCTGTACAAGCCACATTCACATCCCATGAACAGTACAGTATTAACAAGGAAAGGAAGAAACTATTCTAAAATAATCTACCATGGTAAATTGTTCATTTTCTATAATTCAAACTACATATACACATCCTTATTATGTTCTTTGAAAGAAAAGAGATGCCTCACTTGTGAGTTACAGTAGATCTGTGCATGGCTTACAGCAAGAGTGTTTTAAACCTGATTAACTTGGAGAGGTTTGGCACTGAGCATGACTGCATACACCTGTAAGCACGGGACACTGACAAATCATGCTGAGCAAGCTCCTGAAGGAATTTTCTACAGCTCAGATACACTCCTTCCAGTAGTGCAGAAGAAAAAGTGATGAAAATTTATTAATCCTAGTAAAAACTTTTATTTAAACATAACTTTGACTGGTGATCTTGTATTAGTTTTGGTTACCATACTTCACAAAAAAGAATATTCAGTTTACTTTAGAAATCTTGGACTAAGAATCTTGGACAAATTGACACAATCCTAAATGCCAAGAAAACTATTAAAAACACAACCTAGGGCACATAAGGAATTCAAAGCCTAATTATATTCATATGAGGTTAAAGTAATTCAACAGAAACCAAGGCGCATTTTGAAGCAAATACCAATTAATGTAATACTGTTCTTTCCTACTACAATTAAATTTTGCCTCTCACTCCAACAGCACATTGATTAAAATGTAAATATTCTGAATTTACTGTATTCAACTAATCTCCAAAAATATTTCTACATCAAACAATTACTTAAAACAACCCCCACCAATAAAAATTCATCTTAATTTTGTTTCCACATAAATCGTTTATCACCCGTATAAAAGGTTTTTATATAAAGCTCTTGATTTAACTTGAAAAAAACCCAGAGAAGACAATTGGTACAATGTTTTTTTATCTAAAAATGCCAGTTTTCGGTTTGAAAATATCTTTTGATTCACAAGGTAAGAATACTGCCATTTAATGCTTGCACAAACACATAAAAAGGACAGTTTGTGTACACCTTAACTTTCAAAATTTGGATCCTAAAATGCAACTTAACACCTGTTTCTGTCTCTAGATGTGCTTTTCTATCAGTTCAAACCCAAACAAATTTATTCCAGTAGGAACACAAAGAACAGTGGTCATGAGATGGACGTATGCTTTTCCAAATACTCCTAATCAGAGGATGGTTTGGGTTGGAAGGGACCTTAAAGATCACTTAGTTCCACCCCCCTGCCATGGGCAGGGACACTTTCCACTAGCCCAGGTTGCTCAAAGCCCCATCCAACCTGACCTTGAACCCTTCCAGGGAGGGGGCAGCCACAGCTTCTCTGGGCAACCTGTGCCAGGGCCTCACCACCCTCACAGCAAAGAATTTCTTCCTTCTATCTAATCTAAATCTACCCCCTTTCAGTTTAAAATCGTTACCCCTTGCCCTGTCCCTACACCCCCTAATAAAGAGTCCCTCTCCACCTTTCCTGTAGCCCCTTTAAGTACTGGGAGGCCGCTCTAAGGCCTCCCCGGAGCCTTCTCTTCTCCAGGCCGAACACCCCCAACTCTCTCAGCCTGTCCTCACAGGGGAGGTGCTCCAGCCCCGATCACATCATGGCCTCCTCTGGACCAGCTCGAGCAGGTCCATGTCCTTCTGCTGTTGGTGCCCCCAGAGCTGGACACAGCACTGCAGGGGGGGTCTCACGAGGGCGGAATAGAGGGGGAGAATCCCCTCCCTCGACCTGCTGGCCACACTCCTCTTGATGCAGCCCAGGACACAGTTGGCTTTCTGGGCTGTGAGCGCACGTTGTTGGCTCACAGTCAGTTTTCCATCCACTACTACCCCCAAGTCCTTCTCCTTGGGGCTGCTCTCAATCCACTCCTCGCCCAGCCTGTGTTTGTGCTTGGGATTGCCCTGACCCATGGGCAGGACCTTGCCCTTGGCCTTGCTGAAACCCATGAGGTTTGCATGTCCCACCTCTCCAGCCTGTCCAGGTCCCTCTGGATGGCCCACCCCTGCCCTCCAGCGTGTCGACCGCACCACACAGCTCGGTGTCACTGATGAACTTGCTGAGGGTGCCTCGATCCCACTGTCCATGTCCCCAACAGAGATGTTAAACAGCGCTGGTCCCAGCACTGACCCCTGAGGATGCCACTCGTCACTGCTCTGCACTTGGACATCGAGCTGTTGACCACAACTCTCAGTGCGACCATCCAGCCAATTCCTTATCCACTGAGTGGTCCATCCATCAAATCCATGTCTCTCCAGTTTAGAGACGAGGATGTTGTGTGGGACAGTGCGAAAAGCTTTGCACAAGTCCAGGTAGATGACGTCAGCTGCTCTTCCCTTATCCACGAATGCTGTAATCCCATCATAGAAGGCCACCAAATTCGTCAGGCATGACATTTCAGATCTTGTAGAGTTGTTAATACAGAGGAATCACAACCACCTCTATCAGCTTGTAGCCAGTCATAAGTCACATGCCTGCATTTTGTCTGACATATATTTACACAACCTCTACTTTGAGATGTTTTTAACACCTGTGATCCTGTTTTTACCAAACCTTTTTTTTTTTTCCCCCCTGTAGGAAAAGTTACCGAAACTGCATGTGTAACCCATTTTATATTAGAAAATGTACCTATTGCTTATGTTATACAACACTGAGCCAGTATGGAAAGCAGTTTAACTGCAAGTAAACACAGGTCCAGCTCACAGTTGCTATTCTTTAAGAAAATGCTGATACATGTGATTCGGTCTTGGCTTGAAGTTAACTGTTTTCAGCACTGTTCAGCAGTAGACAGTACAGACAGCCACTATCAGCAAGGGAAGTAACAACTACTGTTGGCTTGTCACCGTCTGTGTCAAGCTTTTCTGCACACATGTTGCCTAGTTAAGCCCTTGCATGAGGGCTGGAAATCAGCACACAAAAGACTTGCCTTCTTAATTTTGAAGGCCCTCATCAGCGGCCTCTCTCAGAGCACCTACAGGCATCCGTCCTCACGGAAGCAGTCTGTAAGGCAGATCCTCAGCAGACATAAGCCCACAGCTCTGAACAGGGCCTCTGATCAGAACAGAGGTGATCTGAGACATGCTTCATTCTCCACCATCAGCTTCTTTACGCTGATGATTTGTTTCAGTGTTCATTTCGAAAAGCCCAGCCTTCTCAATTCAGACAACAGAGAGCTAATGACCCAGAGTTCTGCATTTTACTCCAGCGGCCAAGGCCTGGATTCAAAGTCACCAAGTCCTTCATCACATCTAGCTATTAAAGCACGCACTGGGTTTTACTTGTGTCTAACCTCTCTAATTTTGAAAAGACAACTCAAAACTTAACCCCAAGTGCATTTTTAAGTATTGCTGGTTGAACTGCAGAACTCTTGTCGATGTTTATTAGAACTCAGAGGGTATTTGTATACTGGGAACTTGCATGAAGAAGTGAAATAAAAAAACCTTTTACTAGAGGCTGGAAGGTTCTGGCATAATTGGTATGTCACCTGGAAACACAAAACACTTACTCAGGCACTTAATGTTGTAAATCCTTACAGTTAATACAAAAAGTGTTTCTGTGCAAAAAATCAACTGACCTTGCTTATTTCTTCAACAGAAGGAAACAAACAAATACAGTGTTATTGCTTAATGCCATAAATCTCAAAAGTTGATAGGTAGTGATTTAAATACCGACTATAACATATTTACTGTACAATTAAGCTGCTGTTTGATTGGTTCAATGACCTTAAAAATTCATAGTACTACACAAGACAGCAAGGTGTCTCAGGGACATGGGAGGAGGACCTTACCTAAATCTACCATGAGAAGACGAGTGAGAGCAGTGTAGAACACTGTCCGGCACCTAAGGTCACTGAGGCTGTAATTATCACTGACGCCCAAGAAAGGGAAGTGCTTACTCTGTTGAAACACAAGCATATGAAAAGTTAAGTATTCTACAAAATTTACTACACACAGGTAACATAGTAAGAAGACTTACTGTGTGATTTTGAAGCATGAATTTCACAGCCTCTATTTTCACAAGCTTTTTCAGGAGACTATAAGTAGCAGGTGTTAAGGAACAATCAGCCTTGCAGCATTATGATTACATCATCAAGTTGTACAGACTTTCAGGAATTTCAGTGAGGAAAAAAATCCTAACTGAAACAACAACAAATGTACATTAAAAAATATCTGAATTTCGTCTAGAAATACGTCATAGACATTCTTTAGAACATTAAAGACCATAATCTATTATTAATTAAAGCAATTACTTTTCATGGCATACATTCTAGTCACAAAAGAGACGAATGAACTAAATGACTTTTATAATTAAACGGAGAGTTTCTGGTAATAAATGGTGCTGTTTTTTCCCCAGATAGACCCATGTCATCATCATGTAAAAAAAAAAAGTGGTTTTGCAACTGCCTGCACTGAAGATGACTGGCACTTAATGGGACTGGCAGCAGCCCTAAGCAGCACTGGAGTAATGGTCTCAAAATCACAGAGGCGATCTTCCATCAAAAATCACATTTAATTTGTTTCAGTTACGACAGATAAAAATATATCTCATACATACTAAGATATGTTAAACACTTAATGGAAGTATTTTCAGCTGTTTAAGAACTGAATGGAAATTTCTTAAGAACATAAAAAGTCTCAGCCAGAGCAAAGTCCATAACAAGGTGGTACAGCTGGCAAGTTTGGATGTTATCTGTGGATACTTTTCACAGGAATCCCAGTTTCTCCAACATTATAAAGTATAAAGCAAATCTAATTGACTACTGCTAAGCATGAACTGAAATCTCCCACTCCACAAACTGGCTAACTCCAAGCCAGTGACAGTCCAGACGGCAGGTAACTACGGCAGTACAGCGCTGGCCCCAGCCACCACGCTCTGCTCTCAAAGCCAGCCCCTCTGGAAGCTCGACTGGTCTGGTCCAGGCACGGCACTAGCAAAGCTACGTGACTCCTGGGCTGAAGCTCCTGGCCCTGGTCCAGCAGGATAAGCTCGAGTCTGTTTGCACCTGCTTGTCTACAAAGGCTCCCAGGGAGACACACACTAAACGAACACAGAAGCAATGTATTTCCCGGACTGCATATATTCTACAGATCACATATTCTAGCATGACTTACTAGGTAGTTACACCTGATGAAATGTAGTATTTTTCTTAAGGTTTCTTTTAAAAAAGAATGAAAAATAGTATTAAATCAAAAGTTGAGTTTGCAAATACTATGTTATAGAAGCCCTTGGGGTTCAGACAGTTAAGACTTGTTTCACAACTTGAATCCTTTCCTTGCTGTGTGAATTATGAACATCTTCAATAGCATAAGCACACACTAACTCCCTGTCTCAGATGACTCAAACATTTGGGGTTGGGCAAACGAGATAGTACTGTGTACTCCAAAAAGAGCCATGCTGACATCTTTGTGAGCTTCTGTACAGAGGTAACCGCTGCTGCGAGGGATGTTTGCGAAAAAGGAGTGAGAGAATGGCCAGAGCAGTGGCCTGGATTTTCTCACTCCCGCTTCTCCTTCATTTGACATGAAATTGCTGTATGACTTTCAGCAAGTCAGTTAAATTCCGCTGTCTCAGTTCTGTATCTGTAAAATGGGGATATAAAAGGCTTTGTGATACCCAAGTATACTAATATACTTTTTCAGGAATGCCATAGAAAAATTCAAACCCCAGAAACATTCATAACCATTGAAGGCATCAAATGAATGAAATGACTTATGGGCTTGTACATTCTACAATGAATGTTATAAAACCAGGACTCATTAGTTTACCAAACACTGTTGATCCCTGGCATTGATGAAGTTCTTTAAGAGATAATCAGTATGATTGCATAACTTCAGACTGTACAGTAGTGCCTACAGTCCTGTACAAACACAGAAGATTTTACAAACAGATATCCATTACACTTCTTATTGTTACCATTTTCCCTTTTATTTTTTCTTTTTTTTTATTTTTGAGTGCTTGCCTCGCTCTGCCATTCCTGTACATAATTGATTGAAGAGTTCGATTACTTTTATGGGAATAAACAATTTCCCTTTTCATTTTAAATAGATTAAATTCTTTTTAAATGGGTAAATGTGTAAGAATACGTTTTATAGCTGCTGTTGGAAAAATCTCCTAATCTAGTTTTAAGATGATGTTCCTCTGTCAATCTATAACATTTGACATAGCATTACCTGGTTTTATATTGCAAAGCTATATAGTTGGGTTTTTTCCCCGGTTACAAGGGAGAGCCTTTCATAACATAAGGCTAACAAAGACATGGATAAACAATTTTTGAGAAACTATAAATATTTTACCCCAAGTTACTGCACAAAATAACAATGAAATTGTAGTTATTTTGCTAAAAAAATATAAAGTGGAAAACTTAATTATTAGAAAGAACTAAACATGCATGAGGGAGTACTCTGGCTTCAAAGACATAAAGGAATGACTAACATATTCCATTATGTAAATGAATTCAAAGATATTTCACAACTGATCAGCTAGGAGGGACATAATGATTTATAATTCAAATAACTGAGCTTTGAAATCAAATTGGGCTAATATATTTCTAAATATGCAAACCTGGAATAATTGTGAAAATAATGTAAACCATGACACCAGCTCCAATCGTTTGTTGCCTTTGTTGTTAATACTGGTTTATGTTTTTTCCTTCTTTTTTTTCCTGTTATATAGTATGGTTGCTGGAATTCTGGTTTGCTTTTAATTCTAGATTATCCTTTAGAAAAAGACTATTATACACATAAAGAAAGAAAAATGCCAATTTCTAAGACTGCGTAGAAGCTGACTGATGTACAGGAAAGTACTAAAATTAAATAAATTATTATTTTAACCTTTCAGGCTAGCCACAATTTAATCTATATCAAATACTGAAAATTGATCCACTGGACCCAGCATATTAACAATACACTATTTCTTTCAAAGCAATATATACTTAATGCCTTTTAAAAAACCCCTAATATAATGTGAAAAGGCCAAAGTTTACAATGCCAGGAAGTAGTTATAAACTACTTCATATGTTTGAAATAAAAAGTACTTCAGTATTATTATTAAAAAAAAACTATCGGTAGAGTTTTTAATAGGAAAAAAATACATATCTTTAAAAGCCAAAATGACCAGTGAAATTGGGTTGTACATCATTTTCTGGGAAAAAGGAAAAACAGCCTCGACAGGTGTAATTTATCATTTTTCTGATTTAATACCAAAGAAATATATTAAAATAATAAAAAGAATCCTGAAATCCTCAAAATTTGTAGTGATAAATAGCCCTCCCTGTCTTTATTGCATTATGCCTACTAACAGAAATATTGCATGGTGGATTTTGCCAGACAAGGACGATTATTTTCCAATAAAAAGTTGCATATTAAATTCCAGCACAAAAGTGGGTGTCTAATACTTTTGAAATCTTTTATGGTTTGCCAGGGAACACAATTTTAAACTTAACTAATACAACATCACAGTGAAGTGAACCAGCATTAAAGCTGCCTTTGTACAACCCCACCCATCCAAGCAGAGAAGCTACTGTTCTCGTAATTTTTGTTTGAAGTATTTCCATTGAAAAGTAATTTAATAAATTTTTGGTATTATGTTTTTAGTTAATCTCTCTTTTTACTAGTTTTTAAACATTTCAGATTGATGTTTAAGATGTGTATTTATGAGGGCAGTGCTGCTTTACATCCTGACTATGCACAGGGGTCTGAAACTGCTCTTGCAACAGTTAGCAAGTTCCTGAAAAGAAAAAAAACCCTACAATTTCATCACAATTCTACTCTTCAGGAACTTAGGTTATTAAACATCTACTTTTTAATCTTTTCTAGGTCCTGATACTATTATATCTATTTCATGAGCAGAAACTCATTTACCGCAAACATAATCTAAGTAATTTGAAAACTAAAACCATCCAGACATTTCAGCCTTGGAAAGTATTATTTGCACCAATAGTTTATACTGACCCTCATTTTTGAGAGCTACCATGTGAATACATCTTTGAAAGCCTCCAGAAGACAATACGAAATGCTAGATGCTTGTTGGCTTTAGCAGTAATGTAAGCCTGATTGTTTCAGCAAGTATACATACATAAACAGGCAAGCACCTTAAGTCAGGTGCACCTGTTAAATTTCTTGGTTACTTTGAAAGTGTTTTGAACCCTCCTGAAGCAATAGGTATATAATATAAAAGAGGAGACAGCTCATTAGTCCTTTCATAAATCTTATTAATGAAATGTCTCCCCTTCTGTCAAATTTTTTAGTAATGTTTCACTTCCAAGTCCTTTCCAGTGCTATTTCTGTGGTGCCATGAGAACATAAACACACACGTATTTAAAATACCAAGTTAACTGCTTAATGGTATTTCAAGTAAACATATAAAAGTACACATTGTATGATTTTCATTGAACAAAATTCACTTATAGAATGTGAAAACCCACACTCATCTTTCAACCCAAGGAAATATATTGAAATTCTTCTTATATGATTAGAGTTCTATGGAGAAATAAAATGATACCAATTGTCATATCCCAGGTGCCTTCCCCTCTGCTTGTCTAACAATTTCCTCTAGAAAATTACTGAAAAGTTGTTTTTATTTTAAAATAGTGGATTTCAATATTGAATGTTTTCATGAGCTCTCGTGGTTTACCATCTGTTGTATACCTTTAAATATTGTGTCACATCATAATCAGCTACTACTTTTTTTTAAAATCTTGTTCGACTGACTGAAAAATTAAAAGTGCAAACATTCTTATCCAACTTATGATAAGTGAATATTAGAACAAGATACAAAAGGTTTGCAACAGATAGCAAGTTAGCATCCACGATTTGGGTAAGAATTTCATGGAAATACTTGAACCCAGACAAAGATCCACATGCAAAGTCAATGTTACATGACTACACGGCAGTAGTAATGGCGACAGTGACACAGTAAGGAACTTTGAATCAGGCAATGATAAAACATGTGAAGAGGCTTGTGTTTAAAATCTAACTCTTGCTTCATATCTTAGCTGACTCATCCTCAAAGTAGAACCAATCCTGTTCTCAACTGCTAACAGAATCAATCCTCTTTGCAATATTGTTGAACTCATCAATAGTACTGACTTCAAGAAGATCAGGAATGGGACAGATGACCATAAGCAACTAGTTATACGATTTCTCTTTTGTTGATAAGAAGTAGTTGGAAATAAGCACAGCTTTTAAAAACTATGCATAGAAAAAGCGAAACCAAAATGAATAAATATTAATATCCTAATTGGTTTAAAAATCTAGCATACAAAACAACATAAATCTCATATTAATTTTTACCTTATTATTTTCAAATAATATGCCATACGCAATAAAAAGGATATCCAACAGAAAGGTCATTTAGAAACTGAAGAGTTCTTGAAATCACGGGCTCACATCTTCCCCAGTATTTAAGATTTGTAACACTAGAATAAACAAAACAAGAGTGACATTTTAGAACACATTTTACTCTGTTTGAGAAGTTCAGTGCAAAAGCTCAGAGTAGTAGCGCATTATACTACAAATGTATTTCTGTGATACGTTTTAGGATTTTCCATATATGAGACAGAAAATGCTACAAAAACATGCCATGGCTCTTTCCTGAACAAGGGATTCAAACATTTTTGTAATATTGTAACAAATACATCATTGTAAAAAAATCCATCATCTGTTCTAATGAAATAAATTATCTGAAGCTTACCACTATTCATATGTATCTCACTCACTTTCCAACACAGTATCTGGCCACTTAACTTCTGTACTATTTACCTGCCCAATTCTTCACAAGATGAAAACAAATGCTATAAATTCCCTAGGAAAATTTCCATAGGAGAAGTGAGGCACAGGAAAACTAAGGGTCAATTCACAGAGCTACTGATATACCCAATTCCCAGTGAAACTATACCTTGCAGTTCTTGTACTAATACCTATTTTTCCTCTTCCTTACACCAAATACTTCACTGAAGTCAAGATACACAGGGGATGCTTCATTTCCCTAACTGCAACCCCTCTCAGACACAGTCATTTAGGAAGCATAGTCTGATTAATGAACCAATGCATAAACTATGACACAGGATAACACTAGACCTACTATCAATCCTTGGGGAACACCACATAAAACTTACCACTTTTGAAGGCAAACTCTTATAGTTAGCCTTTCAGTGAAATCATACAGCTAACACTTGCTCTACCACCTTCCATAAGTTAAGCAGGAGACATGGAGCACAGAGCTGGGACCTTCTTCTGCACTGCGTACAGGTCAGTGCAAAGACGCCTCAGTGACCTGGGATGGAATCTGCTGTGTTCACTTACTACATTTATTAGGAGCTGAAGAGGTGGCATTAGCCTTCAGATGAAAGAGGTAAACTGAAGCCAGCAAAGTGGAGGAATGTATTTTTTTTCAAACAAGAAGTGGTTACAACAGTAAGTTAAGAGTCACTGATCTTGTAGCCTGTCATTTCCCAGCTTTCTTAGGGGAATGTCAGGTAGGCCAGTGTCAACAACCCTACTGAAGTCTGAATGTCTGATACTTTCTGTTTCTGTTGTAAGCTCCAGCCAGTAAGTCCAAGAGGAAATTAACCCCACCTCCCCCAAGTAACCACTTAATTATACACTGACTAGTAGTAACTTTTTCTAGTATTCCTTTGACAATCCAAGTTAGGTTGACTGGCCTATAACAAGTTGCTGCTTCTTAGTTCCCTTTTTTGAAGGCAAGTACTATGCCCTACTCTTCTGGGACATCCACTATCACTCTCAATTGCTCAAAAACACAAAAGAAAGTTGAACGCCCCTGCCCTCCAGACAGGGATATAATGCTGCATAAGAGACTCCCAGCAGAATTTCTGGTACTGGATTCATCTGGAGAAATAAAAACAGGCCATCACAGCCTTCTGAAACACAAACCATTCAAATAAAAAGGCAGCACAACCTTCCTGGCTCAGAAGCCCTGGCACCTATTCCTGATCACGATATCAAATTGCTAGGGTGTATCTCAAACTGCCAGGTGATCAAGAATAAGTCATTTCTGATTTGTCTGCCTCAGTTTCCTTGTCTGTAGAATACGCATAATGAATCTGACTAAGCTGTCAGATCTGTTGATGAAAGACCATGAGGTAAGAGGTATAATCAGTACCAGCTATTTATACCGTAATGCAGTAGGTTTCAATTTGGGCAATACAGAACCTGAAGAAGAGATGTTAAATGCCTTAAAATCAGCATTGATTATTGCTTTTACATACTCACAGGCTAAGGAATGTAGTACACCACAGAAACTAAATCTCTTTTTCAGGAAGTTATAAACTCAAGAATGCAGTTTAAAGCATCTAACTGTTTAGTAGTGCTCAGGAAAAGGCAAATAACAATGCAATTACCAAAGCAGTATTCCTCAATTTAGATTTACAAACAAACATTGATTTACTTTATAAAATCTCTATGAAGAGCTACGGAGGTTCAGATTGCCTTAAAGAAATAGCCCATTCTAGCAAGTCCATAATTCACAGTTTATCCCTACTATGGGGAGTTCTGGAGATGTTTATAGTTGCACTAAATCCTTAACAAGTATATACCATACAAAGCAATAAAAATGAATTTGGACTACCCAGATTTAACATCAATATCAAAATCATAAAAAGGTTATTTTGCAAAAGAGCAAAATCTTTGTCCTTCAGTAGCCAGATAGAAGACATTTAAAGAAACGCAAGAAGTCAGTGACAGCTTGAAGAGAGAATTAAAACTGTATAAGGAAAGCTCTTCATCCAACATTCAGGGTACTTTTGTACACATCTATTCTTTCAGTTCATGGTTGTATTTGGATGCTGAAAGATGGAGTAATAACATAAAAGCTAGAAAGTACTCATGAGTGAACAGAGGCTGAAAAATTTCAATTATAATCATAGCAATTCCCATCTCTGTTTCTGCCTTATCAGTATCAGGCAAGATGAAAGACACATAAAACATAGTATTTTAGGAAACAGCTACAAAACATTATAAGTATCTGAGACAATTTGTAAAGATCTGGAAAGGAATCTCATAATACAAAAAGCAGTTTTCCACTATGTAAGGAAGTGAAACCAACGAATGAAAAAAGAGAAAAAATTACAGCTCTCAGAGAAATCATGGCAAGACAGCACTTAAATCCAAGTGCTAGTGTCCTTGCCTCTTTCTCTCTCAAGTGGCTTATTGATTTAAAATATGAACTAAATGAAAGGAACCAATCATAAAGTTTCAGATGAGTCACAGAAAGTAAAAGCTTTGTCAAAAGCTATGCCAGTGTCAAGTTCACCGAGATATCTATGGCAGATGAGCACTGAACACATTTTAAAGGCAAGTACAAAAAAAAAAAGGAAATAAAAAATGGCACAATATTTCCAATTTTAGTAACAATACCAGTATCAATACCGAACTACACACAGCCAAAACCAAAAGAGCAACAGTAACACTGATCCATGCTGAAAAGCTACGAGAGTTTGAAAAATTTAAACAGAACAGCATTAAGAATCCAGTACACTTTCAAATGTTTGCTTTTAGTTTGACTTTAGTAAGACAATAAGAATAAAACTTTAGCTTCTAAAAGCTGCAAAGAAGATTCCCAGCTTTCCAACCTCTGAACCCTCCAGCTTGCTATGAGACTTTTTCCTGTCACCATGACTGCTTACTAATGCAGTTCCATCAGCACATCAAACATCTCTTCCCTTAATACAGTGACTTAAAAGTATTATGTTAAGAGGCTGTATATTTTTAACCTAAAATCTAGAAGGGGAAGATAAATAATTATATACTCCAATTTACAATTCTCTGGGAAAAGGCTTACTATATCATCCACGGAAGAATCAAAATTCTTTGCACTTTCCAAGTTGTTATGATATTTAGCCAGGCAAAGAATCAAGGCAAAGATACCCACTTCCAGCTTCTTAAATCCATTTCATGACACCTTCTTCTCCCAAAAGCATTCTACTGTCTTTAACTGTCTGTCGTGTCCTCAGTTTATGATTCAGAGAAAGACCTCTTCAGACACATGGACTGTATCACACTGCTCTTAAAAGTTCTGTGTGGTGCACAGCAAAGGACAACCCTCTACACAAGACGTATCAGTTCTTACGGCAGTAGTGGATGGGAAATGATACTGCTGGAGCATAGGAGTGGAATGCCCAGCTTAAAAGAGAGAACTGAAAAACTTGCAGTGCAATTTAAAAAAGAAAATTTTAGAGGAGGAGACAGAGTCAAGGATGCAAGGTAGAAAAGCAAAAGCAAAGCATAGTCAGCACAGAAAAGGGAGTGCTGAAGAGTAAGTATATACTGTACAAAAAAAGAAAATCCATTTGGTCACAGGAATGGTGGGTACCTTCTCCATTTATCACTGCATGTCAAGGTGCTCAAATATTGCTTACGGGCCATTTGTTAAGTGCCCAAAGAATTCATCCATCTTTCCAGGAGGCCTTGAACCCCTTCTCTGAAATGTAATGAGCAGGTCTGTTACCACAATAAAGCTGAGGAATCCCAGGGACACTATACTACCTCACACGCATAGGTTACCGTACTTCACATGCACGGGAGATTTGGTAATATGACAAAGAAGCAGTTGCCAAAGATAAGTTGCTACCGGACAGAAGAGACGATGACTGCTCTGAATCAGCAACTTTGGGTATGGTGGGTTTTGCTGTTGTTGTTGGTTGTTTTTTCCATTTATTTTTTGTTTGTTTGTTTTTAAATAATTAAAGTAGAAAGTGAAAACCTTTTAAGCTTATATAAGGATGACATGAAAGCCTTGGAAAGCCTGAACCATGTAAATTTAGGAACAGTCTTGGTCTCAAGTCATGGATATGACAAATATACTTGCATTATAAAAATAATCAAGTTAAAAAAAAATCATACACTTTAAACAAAACTTGGAAGTTGCTTAAGGTGTGTGCTATCCAGTTCCCATTACAGTGCAAGAAAAATGGGCACCCAAATCCCCTAAAAGGGCTTTGAAAATCTCATCCTTACATGGTACTTAAGTTTCAGTAATAATGAAGATAGCAATTTGTTGGCAAGAAAGCTCTGTACAGTCAAGTTTTAATTATTTCTTGTAGATTACCATCATTTACAATGAAAGCTCTCTGTAGCTCAATGACAGTGATTGGATATATACTTTTCATTAGAGCTGGACAAAGGTGAATAGTTAAAAAAATGCACAGTTTGTCATGATTAAAAGTGCCAGGTTTTAGTTTGCTATGATTCATGGAGTCGTATGAGTGTTCAGAAAAATATTCTGAGACTTTTTATATTTAGGTATTACTTGAACATCGTAACACGGAAAAAATCTCTCTATTTATATGTATGTATATGTGTATCCACCATAGTGAAATCATTACAGCAGTTAAAAAAAAAGGCAGAAAACATCTGACAATGTTTGGCTATGCATCTTTTATTCATGTTTTGGTTATTTTATCATGATCAAAAATACTGATTATTTGGGCAAACATTTTGTAAATCCACTTCATGATAAATCACTTCCACGTGAATTTGATAATAACTGAAAGGAACTGGAAGAGGCTCACAAAGAGTAAGTGAAGAAAAGGAAAGGTGCTTGCAGCCAAATTAAATACAAGACACTTTCAGCCAAATGCCCAGGATAGGCTCAAGGAGCAGATGGAACTAAAACTACTCCAGTCTAAATATTTCCTTGCCTTTTACCTACACAGGGAAGGATCAAGGCAGGTAGGCAGCTACTGCTCAAAGGGATGGCCAGTGGAAGGAGAGGACCGCTATTGGTTCTGGGTACAGTGCTTCACTCCTTGCCTTAAGAGTCCTGGCCTTGATCCACTTCCCAGTGGGCCAATAGGCATTAGAACATGTGATGTGGCTGTTTTGGGAAGAAGTAGGAGCAACAAGGAGAGAGAGCTCCATAGAGACGAAGGAACAGTCTGTGCCTTTGAAAACCAGTACCTCAGGGCAATAGGCTAAGTAGATAAAACTCTAAGCAGGCAGTCTGGGACCTTAAGTTATAGTTCTCCAGAATCCTGTCACCCACTGCAACCCTACCAGTTCCTTCAAAACCCTATGGCTCCCTCTTGCCTGTCTTCATCCTCACGTAACTCCTCCCAGTTTATCCTGACTTAAACCTACTCTACTGTCAGTACAATGCTGAACACAGCTGAGAAGACTTAAGATGGTGTGCGTATTAGAAAAATTTAGTTTGAGATTACGTATTTTTTCACTTGGCCTTTCCCCTTCCACACATACATCCTATAAGGTGATGGTCAAAGCAAGCAAAGACAGTGGATGCTAAAAGAACCATTTCTGGTAAGACTGTGATGAAAATAGAGCCATTAATGGATATTCTAACTACATAAAACTCCATCCCTTCAGAAATAGTTTAACAGAAATTCAGTAAAAGGCACATTCATTAACTTCCAATGGAAAAGTGATAAAAGGTCTAGGATATGGTGTGACAGTAGTATTCTGAACTACAGTCAGAAGGTCTAAAGGACACCTTTTACATTGACAAATCTCAAAATATTTCTGTATGTTGAAGAATACCTACTTTATACAGCCTTTAATCCACAAACTGAACAGTGGCTATTGCAGCTACTAGTAGCTATGACACAAATATTTCAAACTGTTTTCTGTTAATGGAAGAACTCACTGAGTTTGCTCACCAATCCTCCACTGCAAATCTGCTACTAATGAATTAAAAAGAACAGATTAAAGCTACATACATGAAAGTGAACTACTGAAAACAGAGAGATCTGGGGAAAGACAGTTCAACCAAAAATGTGTTTAAAATCTCAAGAAATGAAAAGCAAAATGCCATTAATCCTCCTAAATGTTACTGAGCTCACACTGGACTTCAGCAAACGAGAAACTCAATGTGTCAACCAGTAAGCTATCACAAAAAGAGGTTAAGTCTCTAACAGCAGAACAAAAAATAGTATGTCCTGGTAGACTACAACATGTTTGACTACCATAAATTCAATTGCTATGTTTACTCTTCACACCAAGTATAAAATGCTTCCTGCATGCATCCTTCATTAGATTCTTTAATGGCAAAGTGGAAGGAAACAACCTGACATTGTCTTTTGATCATCTCACAGTGCTAATGGCAGATTACGATAAGGTACTTTCTCCAACACTTTCTTGATTTAAAAGACTGGCTGCCATTCACCAGGCAACACTCATCTTTCAAGCATAAATGCTCTATTTCACATAACACTTGGCATTAACAAAACAGAAACTATACAGTCTCAAACACTGTTGTGCAGTTACTGTACAAGAATACCACCACTTTAACAAGCAAGTGCACACTAAAAATTCCCTAGTGTTTTCTTTTAACTTAATGTTAAGGAGTAACATACTACAAATTTCACCTACTTAAAGAAAAAAATGGATCTGTAGGGTAAGGCAGAAGAGTAGACTAGTGGCTTTCTAAAATAACAGTGTGGTTAAAAATACTTACTACATCCACAAGAGAAAAAGGTGAATGGTCAGTCTCACAGTGATGTATTCTGCCCACTGCTGTTACGAATATGCTAAGATTATTCTCAGTAACAGCGCACCAGAAATGCTGCCAGACTGGATTGCCCCATCAGACTGTAGGTTCTGGATTATGTATCAGTATGTTATGGTTTCACACCCAGATTTTCCAATTGGCATGCTATCACTGGGGATAAGCTTGTTTATTTTAATTGACACAAACATGAATGTGTTTATACCGTGGTTTCACAGCTAACTCTTAAAGCTACCGACTGAATTCTCCATTTCAAGCTGTAACATCCATTCTGTAAAATGAAACTGATCTTCAATCTAATCAAGGAACAATTCATGCTTTTAGGAAAATACAGTAAGCCATGAGGAAAGAGAAAATAAAAATATAGAGTGTGTAATCTAAAAAGCAGCACTGATTTTTGCTCTTTATGTACCTAGTTTTCTTTTAAAATCTTCCATGTAACATTAAAACCCTAACTAAGTTTTTTTCTTAATTTACAGTACTTGTGCGAATACAGCCCTATCCAATCTAAACACATGCAGTACTTATCATACAACTTGTTAAATGATATGTTATTTCCTCAACTGGCAAAGGCAACAGAGATTTCCTCTCAGTGGCAGCAACAAGTAGAAAAAGAGAAGCAAACTGATGCAAATGGTCTTCAGACATCAGTCCTCTTGCGCTCCTTTTTCCTCAGTCATTCGAGTTCCACTGTGGTTTGAAACAACAAAGTGAAGCCTAGCCATCTAGTACCACACCACAGACTGCCTCCAGAAACTGTACAATAAGTACCCATCAATATTTTTCCATTCATCACCCTCCATTCACCTGTCTTCAAAGCATACTCCAGATAAATATCAAGGTTTGATGGGTACTATTGTTAACCTAAGGGAAGATGTAATACTTAGCTTCTGGTTTCAAGTAGGCACAGCATTTATGCTTTGTTTTCCACAGAAATGTTAAGTCATATTAGAAAATGACCTTGTTTTAACTGCTACTATTTCTCAAGGTTGGTAGCCATGAAGCAAAAGAAAAGTCATGTTTAATACTGTCCGAACAGGTCATGGCTAACCTGGCAACACCAGTAAAGATGTTTTTCTAGTAGATCAAAGTCTGCTGAAAGTATTTAAAGGCCTTGTAAGGCAGATTTAGAGGACATGAAGTAAATGACAGGATGCAGCATCTTCCTCACTGTAGAATAAAGAGGTAAGGTACTTGCTTCTCTTTCTCCAGGCATACACAGAACTCATTGTCTCCTGGGGACTCCCAGATTTTTTTAGTGGATATTCACAATTTTTCAGAGGGACCATTTTGTTTTGCTTCAAGAGCAAAACTGATTTTAGATGAAACTCTTTTTGAGTCAGGAGAATCTATCAAATCTCATGAAGGACATAAGTAATAAAAGACAAAATCCTGGCAGTTTTGCTGGCACCCAAGGAAACTACAGCAGAGGCACAAGAAAAAGGAACCTTCTCCGGAGAAATTTTCTAGGATTATTCTTAAGAGAAAGCATTGCAACACTTATCTGCCAGAATAACACACCATCTTATTCTGCCAAATGCTAGAGATGAGAAGACAGCTGATAATAATGCCCCTTGTCTCCTTCAGTATGAGGCCTTAAAATCCTCATCTGTGAATCTGTATTTTTAAGAGAGCAAACTTTGCCAGATCTTGCCAAAGAGCAATCCAAAAGACCCTCCCCAAAACAAAGAGACATTAATTTAACTTGGTCAGTTCCCCACTGTAAATTACCATGAAGCTTTACAGGCAATTCCACTGACATCTGAGGGTAGAATGAGAAGTGGGGAAGGATGGGGACTGCTTATGTCAGGCTGTCACTGAACAAGAGTCTATGAAATCTCAGCTCCATTCTCCCATAAGCCATTTTGAGAAGGGATGCAGGCATTGTGGGGGATATATCTAGCTGCAAGTGTTTGTTTAGGAGCCAGTAGTACCTTCAGAAAATAAGATATGGGTGCTTCTGAAAATGGTTATCCCTTACTCAAAATATTTAAAATTTATGGAAAACATTTTTCTAGCAAAATGCAAACTTAATGACAAAATACAACTCGGATTTTATGTAAACATTAAAAAGAAAACAAATTACATACTGAATAGAATCCAAGCACAAACTCACATTTTTGTCATAAATGTTTCCAGAACATGGTTGTCATCTGTTATTCCTAAGACTTCTGACATTCGGGCATACACCTGGAAATAAACATTTCAACAGTAACATATTATAGACATTTACAAGTATCAAAATTTTCAGTTATTCTAAAACCTTCTCTATTTTGACTTCGCATGAGAAAAATGCACACACAAATGCCTGTCCATCCAGCTTAGCTGAAGCATTTGTAAGAGATGGCTTATACATCCTCTGATGGCGTTCTGTAAATTTGGGACTGATAGCCTTTTACTTGCCCTTGCATACATTCCTCCCTACAAAGGAGATGTAAATTTTCCACATTTAACTCACTTTGTTGTTCACAGAACAATGGTCTCTATTAAAAAACCCTGTTTTATTATGAAAAAATTGCAAAGGGATGGAGAAAACATTCTTCTGTTGGTCTCTGTCCTCAGTGGGATGTGATTCAACACTGCCCTTTAACTTGCATTTGCAAGTTCTTCCACTGCCAGTCATAAAATCCGGTAAATTAGGTACTCTTCAGACATTCAGTTTTGTGTTCTTTAAGGGAGAACAAAAGCTTTGGCAGCCAAGTAACTTGTAGTTGCATACAAGTTTACCCTGCCTATCAAATCAAACTGCTGTTATGCAGTAACAAATGCACAGGACACATTAAGTATATTTTTTTCCTTACTGTGTAATCTTCATAAAATTTTCTGGTAGTTTTAGTAGCCTAACATTTAGTTTGGATAAAAACATTTAGTTGGGCTAAATCGAATTCAGAAACAGAAGTGAGACATGTACTACAAGATTTCTTTATAATCCTCTGCCAACTCACTTTACCCTGAGCTCAAATAACTCTATTTGCTTATGACTGGGCTAAACACAGATCTACCAGTCAGTACATTTCATTTCAGTCATTTCAACCTTTGGTGACACTAAACCAAATATTATGGGTCATATGTAATTCTTCCATAGGATGTGATCAAGTCAAGTATCACTAAGGTCTGAAATGAGAGCACCAAGCGCAGCACATGCAGCTCCAGTTACCCAGCAGTGAAAGCCTGGTGCCATCTAGCTGTCAATTTTGTTCGTTGACATTACATATTCCACACAAATACCAGTGAACTTTAGCTAATTCAATACTTCTGCTCCTGTACCTAAACTTCCTTTCTGCTAGTCATGTAATCCTGTGACTCTGCTTAAAAACCAAACCAGCAGTATTCTACCTCTGAGGAAGAGGTATTATTATTAAATATTAATAAATAATAATAATATAAATAATAAGACAATTAAACCTGTATTTTCATGTCTCAAAGACTTTAGTTTTAAATCCGAGCATAATAAAGACATGAGTAAATGAACTTCCATCTCTAACTAGAAATTGCACCAAGATCAAGGGTAACAACTTGTAAGCTAACTCATCCTTTTAGAATCGTACGAATGTAATTTATTGTGACAAAATCAGTAGTGAAAGGACAATCAAAATATGAAAGAAATTGTAATATACAATACAATCCTTCAAACGCTGAAAAATATTACGTTCACCCTGTAAACGTGATGTTATCATTTACAGAATTAAACGCAGCAACAACATATTCAAATATAAAAATAGTATCTTCTAATTTTTAAAAAATAATCCAAATAGTGCACTGCTGAAATGCTACAGCAGCTGCAATTTCAGCAAAGTTTAAGAATTTCTGTATTTGATATGAGGAAAAGAGAAAAAGAAATAGCGAGGAATGTAAACATCTCAGCAAACACACCTTTATGTTAAGAGCTTTCTGTTCTGCCACGGGAAACCAGTGGGAGAAAGGGAGTGCGAGAGCATGTTGTAGTAGCATTGTGCTGTTGTCAAACTAGGCTCTTCCCACATCAGAGTTTAACAAATAAAATACTAAAACAGCAGTCAGTGTTGACAAAGAGCAGTGCTTTAATCCACAATTATCCTTGTAACTCTTACTACTCCTTTTATCATCCATTAGCTTTGATTCCCATTATCCCATCAAGAACTGTGTCAACGCTTTTGTCCCTGAGGATTTCCCACAACTACTAGGATCTGACAGCCAAGCTTGAGTGCTAAGCAGGATCATTACCTCTTAAATCCACTTATCTGATCCACTGAATAGTAAATTGAAAAGCTCATTAACAGCAACAATCTGATTTGTTTTCACATGTGACAGGGTCATTTCAAGTCAGCATGAATACAGTGCATGTAATAAAAACTACTACCCGTTCTGTAATGTGACAAATTGTAAGCTAAAATAAATGTGATATTTTAAACACCTTCTTCAAAATCATTTTCAAAACCAACACACACTCTTAGCATGTAAAAATAGAAAAGCAAACAACCCCCAACCACAACAATGAAACGTCCTTAGACTTTTAAGCACTATAAAAAATTAATGATAAAGCATTTTGGACGTATAATAATAAAACACACTTCAACAACAAAGACTGCACTACATATTCAAAAGGCGGAGAAAAACACTGTTGAAAGGGGTCATAAAAGGATGTGGAACCACACGTGGAAGTGATCTCATCTTCAGCTCGGTTCCCAGCACGGAGCCATGAAGGTAAAGGCAGCACAGGGCCTTGGAGGGGGCTGCGGGACCCCACAGCCACACGCCCGCTGGGTCTCCTCCCTTTGAGACCTCCCCCTCTCTCGTCCAGCAAGAATAAAACCCCCAGGCTTATGTTTCTACTTCTCTCCAGACACTTCAAGTAAGGAGCAGGATAATTAACTTTCAGTAGGAAACCACCAGTTTAAAACTTCTGGAAAAGCTTTACACAATCATTTCTAAAACCTTACAACTGCAGGATTTATAACTTCCAAAAATCCTGCATCAACACACAGCGCTACATGATCACTCCATGATACCACCAAAGATGTAAGCTTAACAGTAAAATATCCCACCATCACTATCTCATTCTTACAACAGTTATGAATGTAAGTGAAAAATCTGCAGAAGTGATAACATCAGGCTACAATGTTTGATGAGCTTCACAAGCACATACTCAAAGTCCTTAAAGCAAGCTTGGGCTGACACCACCATTGCAACCAATACCCAAGTGCCATTGCTATATTCAAAGGTGACAGCAACAGTCGTGACAGTGAAGAAGAGACGAGCAAAACACCTTCAATAATAATCAATCACATTTCCAAACATATTAAAGTAAGTGTGAAGGCAAGGATCCAGGGATCCTTCTTTTTTTCCCTGTTTGTACCACTACAACCACCTCAGTGCAATCAGGACATTTAAGGAAGACAGCAGGTTCACAAGCTCTGGTGTCAGGGAATTTTTTATGATCTAGCAGATTTATCAGTGGCTCAAATGACATGACCATATACTTCCCAACTACTTGAACTGTACCTGCTGTGTTTCAAAAGGACAAGAAAACAAAATGTGTAAGCAATGTTTTATAAAGCAAAGCACTTGTATGTACACAGTCCAAGAAATGGAGAAATAATTTGGTAATCACACTAAAACTATTTCCTTGTCTTCTCTACTCTTTGGCCCTAGATATGCTTAACTTTGCTTTGTCTTTTGAGGTCTTCTCTTTTTGGTACTATCATTATAACTCTGAAGAAGCTAATTATGTCAATTCTTAAATGTGAAGCAGATTACAGAACTGGGAAGCTCAGAATATGAGTTCCTAAAGGTTGTATGGCTATATAATGACAGTCACAGAAATTCAATAACAGCACTGTATGGAATGTACTCAAACGCACCCCATGAAACAAATTAAAACAGAGCAATGAATCTCTCACACTGTGCAAATAAGAAAACACAAGAAAATGTTGGTTTCTATATGTTTCATAAGGGCTATTATAATGAATTAAGATTTTGGATAATGAATCTTCAGAAAATTACAGTAAACTTATTACCCGTAGGCACAGTGTAAATGCTTAAGATATTATAACTTCCTTGAAGCTCTCTAGGCCTTGCTGCAGAGAACTATCACTGCAACATTAAAGTCTTTTGTCATGAACATTGAGGGCAAAACCAGACCTTAACCCTATTTACCCCAACCTTACCATAAGCTGAGTGGGAACAGGTACTACAACCCAGCCTGCAGCAGCTGGGCTGGAGCCCACAGGCAGGTGGGGGAGAGCACATCCTTCCCCACATGCTGTTTGGGAATCCACCCAGTCCAGGGGTGACTACAGCAGATTTCTGAAGCTGCCATCCCACTTCTCTGACTAATACCCCCGTGCATCACCCACTAAAACTCCATACTAATCACAAGTTTCTTTCTAGGTGTTCCAGTGCCACAACCCATTCAGTAATTTCCACAGCTTTTTAAATCACACTCAGGTATTTTGAATTTTCAGCACTTAAAAGCTCCATTACAACACAGCCAAAATCCAGCTTTCAAATCCCACAGACAATTTCTGAAAATCTGAACTGAATCCCCTAATTAGTGTATCAGGGTGCCAGATCACTCATCTTTCCCTCCTGACCAAACCAAGGGCTTAAAAAGCCTTGGCTCTTCTATCCTCTCCGTAACAGAGGAAAACCTTGGTGACCTCCACTCCTGACCAGCTGTCTTAAAAAGGTAAGATCTCCAAACACCCTTACGAGAGTCTAAACCAAGAGAATGGGCTAATCTTGTTTTAGAGTTAGCTCCCTAAATGAAAAAAACTCCAAAACAGGCCGTAAGAAATGGCCTGTTAGTTTCAGACAGGATCTCTGAATATTAAGCTGGGCTTTGCACAACATAAAAAGTAGACTACGCTCCCATTCACTGCTACATGTGTTAGTAAACAACCAGAGGAACTACACCAATTATATAAATGACATACTATCTATTGTCTTACCTATAAATCTAGCTTAATTAAAATATTGCATAGAGTTATCCTCAATTGAAAGAGACCTACTATAAAGTAACATTTAAAATTAGGGTATTGTTATTACAACTAAGTGTTATGTTGTAGGGGAAAGGGTAAATCTGCTGTGTGGCTCAGAGTCATTGTTATGTATGTTATTTCCCTCCTAGTCTGTTGAAATACTCTGTCATCACAAGTTCAGCTAGTAAGAGGTATTAACAGTTCCTGCAAAGGCTGTTTTCCAGGCCCCCTTCCTCGGCAGCTCAACAGAGCAAGAGAATTCACAGGAGTCTGGGGTGCAGGAGTGATTAACTCCCTGCCTCCTGCTCCATGAAGTGCCCATGCCATGCCAGCAAGAAACCTTTTCTCAAATGGAAATTGATCTCTATTTCAATGACTTTTTCTCAGCTTTTATTTACTTGTTATTTCTTCCTTTCTTAATTCCTGTTTTCTGAAAATCTTGAAACATTTACAATTCTGGTAAACTTACTATGGGGGACCTACTATGAACTAACTGCTGTTATTACTGATGTGGCATGAGAAGCATTCTCTGGGAAAAAAAAAAAAGGAAAAGGAATTGGTTTCTCTGTTAGGTCTTCAGTTAGCCAACTGTTAAAAAGGTGTTTGGCTTTAGTCTTGTTTAGACTTTCATTTTTGTAAAGCACTGTTAGAGCTTTTTAATTCTACTGTCTCTTTTGTTCGCCTCCAGGGCTTAAAGTACAAATATTATTGTGAAAAGTGAGAAATACTATTAACAACTATTACTTTTTGAACATCATTGAGAAGATTTTTAGTTTTTGAAGCACAGTTCTGGGCTGTACTTTCCATCAGAGCTATCTATACACTACACTGCAGAGATTCAAGCCATATAGGCTGTCAGGTATTTGCTTAACCAGAAGTCATAATGCTACTTTTAAAATACTCTAATGATTGAAATGAACCAATACTGTTCAGACTACAAGAGTAGATTTGTGCCAGTCAGAAAACTCCGAAAGATAAAGTGTTATAGGTACTTCAGCAGCAGTAATGGACACTCTTACTTGCCCCTGTAACTATTAAAAGTGTCCAGCTTAATTTTATTCAGTTGCTTAATTGTATCTAAATGAGTGGCCCACTCAGCACGCTTATGTGCAATAAACCTCAATGCTAAAGGATCAACATTAGTTTGGCACTTAAAAACAAGTAATAAAAATCATGGCTAGTTATTAGAGTTCTAAAATGTCTATATCCAAAACTATTTCACTGTACTGACTAACATAGCTGCAGGTGTTCCGCATCTCTCAGGATCAAGCCTTAAGCATATGAAATTTAGAGGTACCACATATTTTAAAAAGGTTCTGCACCGGGGTTGTACATGAGAGTGCTTTTGCACATTTATCCCACGGCATAAGGAGAGGTGTTACAGCCACCACAGCTAATACTAGCAATTTGAACAACCCTCTTTGGCAAGCCAGAAATAAGATAATTGTTCAACATAGGCTGGCTCTTCTGAAATACTGGAAGCATTGCCTGTAATTATAGACATCTGTCATTGCTAGCCACTCAGTAGTAACCCTGACATCAATATACAACTATAACACTAAACTGCCTGCAGGCACAGCAATGGAAGCCAGATACGAGAGGCGGGCAATCATCTGCCTCATCCAAACTATCTGTCAAAGGTTCCTAACCACAAATAGCTCTTACGTTTTGTATCCTTAGGATAATATGTTGATTTATTTTAGATCCTCTAATATTTACAGTCTAGGCCATCTACTAAAATAAAGAAACAAACCTTATGGCTAATGGAGGCAGTTACCGTTCAAAATCATCACGAAAGGTCATAGCTCACCACTCCAATGTTAAACACTGATGGCTGCTCTGAACATGCACCTGTGTATAAACTTTCCCTCCTTCTTCCTCCAAAATCGCACATGTTCATTTCCAGCGACAAGGTACAGTGACAGCTATTCTCTCATCAGCCAACATATTATCAACCAACCCAAAGAAATATTTACATTTTGAACCTCAAGAACACTTGTGCAAAAATGTGCACACTAAGTTCCAGTGTCCTGGAGTTCACCATGTCAGTACAGAAACGACTCTACTGAGCGCTCTGCAGGATTATCTCCAACATACAATTTTGAAAAAGGACTTGCATTTACGATATAAATTATGTTTACAAATTAGATACTTCAACAGTTCTTAGCAAGGAGCTGACGTACACTCTTAACCAAGGAATAAAGTTTCTTGAAATTAACAGATAAATGTGGATAATTTCTTTTTAATTCTAAGGTGAAAATCATGTTGAAACCTTCAGTCCCTGCTTTTTTGTCTTCATTTGAAAACCAATCTCAGAAAGGGGCAAAAAAGATTGTAGGTTTAAACTAATTAGGAATTAACATCCTTACAATTATCATAATTTGTTATTAACAAAACTGAGATTTCTTAGTATGATTCACAACAGCCTCTGCTAAAGAGAAACTATTAATTACTAGACAGACAGTTAGCTTACAAGCGAGCTGCATTTTAAAAACCTCCTTTAAAATACAATTGCTAAATGCCTTACAGTGCTGTAATGTGAGACAGGTTCAAATCTTATTACTTCACTGAAATTAAAACCTAAGTTTTAATACTGTTCAAGTCGAACAATGATTCCACACTTTATTGCTTTTGAAATCCCTTGATGATCATAGGAAAAAATGCCCTCGAGAAAAAGAGACTCTGTTTTCGATAAACAGAAAATACAGTTTGCACTCTTAGCCTCTTTGTCATCACAAAAAAAGGATTTAATGCCAATTCTTTAAAAAAAGACTTTTTTCACAAAATGTGCACCTTGTGTGCCATTTGTAAAATCAGCTCACTTTCTTTTATTTATTACTGCAGCGCGGCAAGGCAATAAAGCAGCTACTGATAGCTAATAAATTACATGCCTTTTAAAACAATTCTCCAGCTACAAAAACTTGTAACTACAAAGGCTTACATTTACATGGTACATCGTGTGAAACGTCTGTATTTATGTTCTATTTAACCGCATAAATAAAATCTGACCCTCTATTAAACAGCTGAGTATGAAACAGGGGCTACATGTGAGATTAAACAAAGGGTAACTTTTTAAGGCTTTTCTACAGATTTACATAATTAAACGTAAAATGTAACAAAAAACCTGGCCTAAGCAGTTAAGGTGCAAACTATTTTTAAAATAAAACACATTAAGTATGGTCCTCAAGCTACCTTCAGGAAAAAAGTGATCACCAGTTTTTCAGTTATTGCATGACAACAATGATTTACTCCTGAATCTAAAAATTACGTAAGACTTTCAATAATAATTGCAACATATTACTGTAATACAGAACTATACTTCTCCATCACATACTATGAAAAACAGGATTTGTATTTTTAATTAAACTAAATATCAGAGCTCTGGGAAAGCATTTTTTGTTAAAACAAAAAAACCCCTGCTGTCTTATTTCATCATGTATCTCTCGTCAAGGAATGCTTTAAATCTATGCATATCTATTAAACTCACTGAACTGCTCTTAAAATTTTTTTCTTCATGGCCGGCCTAGCAATTATAGCTAACCTGCACAGAATGCTGAGGTGCATTGTCTCTTACTTCTGCACTGCATTATTTTTAGGCTGATGTGCTAAACTATTTTCATACATTCGTTCCTTACAATTTTATTGTCTCATAAATCATTAAACTCAGCATTACATTCTTTTTAATTGTCTCTGTATCATCATGCATCTAAATTTAAGATATGTAGTTCTAATATTCATCTCCTCCACTCACAGTTATTTTTATAGCATGCGGCTTTCGTTTTGCTTTGCTCACACAACTTTTTCTCTTTGCTGTCGTTCCAAAATGGCAGTTCTTTAATTGAGCATGAAAACAAACCTTAACTCCCAAGTAATAAATAAAAACATTTAAAATATTGCAATTCAATTTTAAGATAACAACCCATGACATGTTAGTAAAGATGCTGCATGATTCTGAATTCCTCACCAAGCACACCACCACCATGACTATCAATCATTTTGAATGGAGATGCTGTGGGGCAGATCATTCAGTCTGACTGAACATTGCTTGATGCAAAATGAGATGGGAAATAGTTTTCAGACATTTTTCTACTCCCTTAATCCTAGGGCCACCTTTCCCTATGGTAACCAAAGGTTTACTTCAATAATATGTGTTTTCTTGTATTTTGCATCAGTCATCAGTGCTTAAAATACCAAGACAAAGACATTCATTATCTAAAGCAGACAAAAAGGTTTAAGAAACCAAGCGGCCAGGACAACAAGCAAAGCTTGTGGTTTCCTAATTCGGGTTAGTCTGTCTACTTGTGGGGATGAAATATAGAGGCAATTTTCAGATGGCAGAGAATAAAGAGTGAATGGAGCCTGGTGTGTCTATACCAGGAGAGTGTCCTTTGCGTAACAGGATGCCTAGAAAGCACTGCAAAGAGTGGAAGGAGAATTTAACAGACTCTCAGAAATAACAGCTTGGTTCAATAAGAGTTACAGATACAAAAATAAATAGTGATACTCAGACACTGAAAATTCAACAACTCTGAATTTCACCCAAAAATTTAAGCTAAAACACAGGACACTGAAATCAAGCAAGAGCTGAGGAGAAAGGAGCGACATGGTCTGATCTATGAACCCAAAGTACTCGAGGGGTGTATTTTGAAGAGAAAGTTGCCAATATCAAGCTTTTGTTGAAATTAAGCAACTGTAAATGTAGCCAAAATTTGACAGAGCATACTATAAGTTAAGGAATTCCAAACACAAATCTACTGTACAGATAACACAGGAATACATTCAACTCTGGAACCAGCAGGGAATAGAATTATAGTTACATGAATATTTATTGAAAAGCTTACAAAACTAATAAAAACTAATGAAACTGATCAATGAAAATTGATCAGGAATCTTGATCAATAATTATTCTCAGCAACATGTATGAAGTTTCAGACTTCAGCCTCTGATGTTAAAGTCTTCTGAAAAAAAAGGGTGACACCCTGAAGTTGTCCCCAGAAAAATACACAGCCTGAATGGTCTTGGCTCTGGCTGGAGAAGCACAGGCTATCATTCAGGCTAAGAGGGAAAAAACCAGAACAAAATAAAAAAAAGCCAACATTTGAGTTAATCACACTAGAGCAAATACAGCAAAGAGCACAGTGGTTCACGTTACAGAGTCAAGAAGCAACATCAGATGAGCGAATAGGCAGCACCTACGACAACCTGATGTCATACACACACATCTACGGGTCCTGCATGACTTGGAAGCGTGGTCATATCCTCTACATTCTGCACGCAGTCCTTCACGTAATGTCATCTTTGTACAGTATGACTGATAGTAATGGTCTTTAATAATATACAGAGCAATATTTTGGTTTGTTTTGCTGACCTCTTAAGCAAACAAGATAATCAAATCTATGCAAACATGATAGATAACAGAACGCTGTCAGACACGACTACTCTCTACAGTCAAAGAATCTGAAACACTTCAGAAGCAAGACGATGTGGTAAGGCGTACTATCAGGTGCTGACTCACACTTATCTTAAGGGATATTGCAAAACTAATTTTTTAGCTGACACAGCACGTACATTTAGGTGATTATGTAAAAATCAAAATAATATTCTAAATGCTATTGCTATTCAGCAGATTAGAATGAAATTATTAAAGAAAATGCATAAACTTGAACATATTTGTGCTGTTAAGAGCTCAAAGATGGTATATTATATAATGCTACTTAAATCATCAGTTCCTGTGCATATTCTTACAAAATCTAAAATATGATTTTATATCAGCTTACATACAAAAGTTTCTACATATCTTGGAATAAGCTGCATTACTGTGTAGACCATAACCATACAAATCATTTAATACTTAAATTGATATAAAAACTCTGCTTCAGAAATAAAACTTTTGTTCCCAGAAGACTTCTTTCTCAATAGAGCTACATGCCTCAAGAAACAACTCGTCAGTAGTGAGAATGCTCTGGAGAAATAATATGGAACCTTCCTCATGGCCTTCCTAACTGCAGTTCTTTTGATCCAAATTGATGCCAACTACCAACTCTTCCAACAAAGAAGATACAGATGAAACCTATGTGGAACAGATCACTGAAATACTGGTTTTTTCCTCCTTGATTCAGAAGAACAGAAGACAAACAACTGTTTGCCTTCCTATGATGTTTAACAAAAGTGCATTTAAGTCTGAGTACTTTAAAAATATATTCCTGTATGTGAAACAGGTCTATATCAGGACAACATTACTAACAATTTTGGATCACTCTGTAAGCACACAAAAGCAAATGTCAGAAGGAGATCTGAATAGTCTGATAAAAATAATTTTGGGAGGATGTCCGTATCTAATGAAATACAAAGTATAGCCCAAACGCTGTACGTTCTGCAAATTTGATTTCAGGATATGGAAAATGGTTAGACACAAGATAACAGTCACCACTGACCCAGCACTTGCACTGTCTGGATGAGACAGCTCTATCATTGCTCCTTCACTGGTCAGATGCATGCAGATGAACTAGTTGTTCTGCCTTTTACTATTCCAATTAGGCATGAAAATTAGATGCTGGTACCCAAGATACTGACAAAATCTAACACAAAACTGAACCAGACACTCTGGAAAAAATATTTATTTGCATTTTTGTTTTAACTGAAATACACATTTTTGTAAGGGGGAAAAAAAATCCTTCCTCCTTCAAGCACTCCACATACAAAACCAAGTCATACTGCTCTGAATATTAAAAGGCTGTCAGAGTCTCCCATTTTTTGAACACATTATACACAAGCTAAGGAAGCCTGGTGCCTCCTGTGGTGACTCTAGATACTATAAAAAGGAACATTTAACAATTAACAGTGAATTAGCTCTTGACTTTGTTGTATGAAAGAAACGGAGCTCTGACAGCTTTAGAACAACTGTGAATAAAGGAGACAGTTGGCCGTAAGGTGTTCCTCTTAAGTCATCATAAAGCATGTCAGTAATACTCAGAAAATGTTTCTTCTTTCTCTCGCCCAACTTCATATTCAGTGCTTTTGGCAAAATATGTTCAAACAAGAAGAGTTTCCATACTATTATTTATTACCTATCTTCACTTATCTGTTATCAACTTGAAGACAGCTAGAGATTTTTTCTGGGGTGAAAGTGCTGCTATGATGGGTTATATTCCTAAGGACTGTTGAAACAGATTTATGAAATGTCTTAATTCTGCCATTTTAGTTACAGAACTATAGATTAAAATTGAGAGGGACATAGTTTTCTTTTTTGGCCCAAAATAAACAAACACAGACTCTTCTCATCTCACTTCCAAATCTATTCCCAGAGCCACGATTATATTAAAAATGAGCCAAGACTTGACTTATGTATGAGTAACATCCCAGTAAAACAGGCATAAATATAATTATCTCAATTCCAGCCTGATGAACTCCAAGTCAAGTCTGCATTGCATAAACTCCACAGTAAGAAAAGATACGAAGCTATGGAATATGAAGTGGTGGAAATGAACAGCAGCATCATGCCATACTCCATACTGTTATAGCTGATGCCTAATAGTATGAGAGGGCTGTGCTTTTTAAGAAACATTTCTAAGTACTCTCTTCTTCCCATCAGCATCACAATGTAATTTAAGATGGCTTTATAGGCATTTCTTACCTTAACATCTAAATGTCTTTTAAATGAACCATACCATACACGAGCCAGCACTGTGCCCTCACGGCAAAAAGACAACCAGCGTGCTGGGCTGCATTAGGCAGAGCATCCCCAGCAGGTGGAGGGAGGTGATCCTTCCCCTCTGCTCAGCACTGATGAGACACATCCTGATTTGGGGATACACTTATACTTTCTTATAATACTTACTTTTAAGGTAGCTCTGTTTTAACCATTATGAATTTTAAATTTAAATCACTAATGTTAACTCAAATTTAATTCTATTTTAAGTTTTTGCTCTGAGAATTATTTGAATCACTAATTTATGTGTTAAATCTTTACGTTAAAAATTGAGACAGAAAAAATGTCAATATGGATTTTTTAGTAATTGAAGACACACACAAATAAGTAAAAAGTGGGTTTTTTCTCCTGCTTTTAAATGTTAAGATTCACAAGTAGCAAGATTTTACTGGAGGATTAACCTGCACTTTCAGCTTTCTAGCATCACCAGAATGACACAAAGGAACTGAAGCAGTATTGCTGTATTGTTTCAGAAGTCTGCCTTACTAAGAATAAAATGAAATGAAGTAAAAAGTGAGGAAGGCCAGTTTTTACATAGCTGTACTTTCAGAATTCCCCCGTATGTCCCTGCTTTAATTCTTCCCGCACTGTTACTGGAACTAAGGAATCGGCATCAGTCTCCTGAGTGCCAGTGTCCAGGTCAGAATGCAAGTACAAATCTTCAAATGGTACAGTGGAAAGACAGACCTATTAATACAGCATGACACATAACCCATCATACCACTCTCCCCCTTACTATTCAGTCTTTACACCCAAATGGTAACGGCATACAAATTCAGTGTAAGGGAAGGAAGGTATGTAGTTAATTTTGACACTCTAATGAAACCACATTTAACAGTACTGCCTGTAGCCTATGTACACCCAGAAGCTACATTAAATTGCTAATGGCTTACTTAAAATCTAGCTTTGCCAAGCTCAGCCTTTGTGCAAAATTTTTTCTTTTACATCATAAGAAGCTTTTTAAAAAACTCTTTTAATCATTATGCAATGTAACTTTCAGTATCTGCGTGGTGTGGCATCCTTCAATCTAAATATGATCAAATCGGGACAGATGGGTCCTAATAAGCCCATTTACTTTATACATAAGACCTAACTACTGGAGCTGGTTAGAAGTTTTACAGTTTTCCCCTTGCAAAATGTTACTCCATCAGTATTAAGATTCACTGCAAGTATCTCGATTGCCCTGAGAGCTGCAGCAGAAGCCTGGTTTCCTGCCATCCCTGTACTGAGGCCAGCAGGCTGGTCTTTTCCTTAGACTCCTTTTCACAGGAGAGTTAATTCTGTTCTGCTGTTAGATCTCCTATCTAAACATGTGCACTGCTGTACACTCTTGTACACAATCAGCCATCTAAACTTCGAACATGGAGAATGCCACTAGAGGGCTCACATATTATTATGAAGATATCACATCATTTCTATGCATTACAGAAGTCTACAGAATCTGCATTATTCCCATTACTAAAGTTACTTTAAACACAGAAAAAACATTGTTGCCAAATACATTACTGGGCTGTAGTTTAACTGAAATAATAGACTGAAAATGGACATCATTCAATTGTGTAGCTAGAGAGTTAAGTCAGCAGGGGTATCTGTATTTTCCATGAAAAATAAACAGTTGCAGTCTTTGCTTTCTGTACAACCCAATTCACCATTAAATGCAGGTCAGAGTCAGTGTCACACTGTGTAACGTAATACTATAATGACGTACTATAGATAGCCTTGGACACTTAATGGTGACTTAATCTTGGTATTTTTTAAAATGCAGGTTTTATTGGAATGATTATATTCAATAATTACAAATGTGATGGAGATGCTGTCTCTGAATCACTTCATTAAGTGAGAACCATATAGAACTCCACCCTGCAACATGATGATCACTTCCTGTGCTATGCTGTTAACGGCGATAAGAGTAGATGGTATAAAGTCCCATGGCGGGTCAGGCCTTAATTGCCCAGCATCATCAGTTATCCACTTCAGAGGCCAACACACCCAAAACAACTGCAGCAGTAGAGTAACTGCTAGGACTAACGTTATACTTCTCCCACAGACAGAACAAGACAGGAGATCTAGCTAAACAGGAACCAACAGGAAGGAAAAGAAATATATTATGTATGCACTAGATACGTACAACACATTTTTATTCCTGTCCACATTAAACTGTGCTCCAAGACAGCCAAACTGATGGGAATGAAATTTATCTATCAATTATTAAAGGAATTAAGTTGAAAATATTTTGACGCCAAGTGATAGACTCTAAACAAGTATTTAATTTTAGAGCTGAACACCAATACTATACATTTTAGACAAAAATATTAGTTGACAATGCATGCTGTTTGACTTAAAAATCAACTAAATAAAAATTAACACAACAGCGTGAGAACAAAATTAACAGTCTATGGCAGATGAATCCTCTATTGCACCTGTCCTCCACTGTGCAAAAGAACATCAGGCTGCCACTGATTATTTCTTTTTGACATGATTTATCGCCTACTATTCTTTAAACTTGATAAAGCAAATTAATCTTTGATTGCAGGAGCCACTGGAGGTTGTCATTAGTCATGTAGTTTGGTGAGGCTGCATGTGTTTCATTTACCAGTCACAAAGAAATGAAAGCCCAGCAGCCATCACTGGCTGCTTCAACTGTTTTCCTGATCCACCCAAGAGAAAAGATAACAGAATTCAGTATGGGGGATTTTAAGCAGCTACTCTAGAACTGACCCACATAAACAGAACAGAGTATTTACTTTTCCAGAAAGAATGCTGATGCCTTAAAATTTATGCTCATAGGAAGAAAATAATTGTTAATGAACAACAATTTGATCTGATTAACATATATTTCAAGCTAGCAGTCTACAGAGTTGTATGAATAACACAATTTTATGTATTAAAAAATGAAAAATGAATCCTTAAATAATTGTGTGCTCGTCTAGAAGACATATTGGAAAAATCTGACCAAGTCTAACAAATGTCTAACAGACTGAAACACCTCTTAAATTTATGGACAAATGCTGGACTGTTCACATCGGATCCCTTAGCTCTCCTGCCCCAGCACACTTGCAGCTATGCTCTGTCTCATCTAACAGAAAGTCCAACTCCCTCTGCGCCCACTTTCCCTCTATTGCTCCAAACCCACCATCTCCCTTCTCTTCAACTGGTGAGGGTGGCAGCACCTGAAAACAGGAACAAATGACAAACTGAGTGATTTTATTGACCAGTCTTCACAGGATTGAGAAGAGTCATTCTGGACAGAAAACAACTCTTTCAGATTTAGCTCCGCAACAGCAAAAGCACTCAGGTCTGAAACGTGCTGGCAATGGCCAGGCAGTGCCCGAGTGCACCTCGGACACTGAAACAGCCTGAGTGCAGTTGTGGGGGGGGTGGTTCCTGAGCTTAAGTAACCAAAAAGAAACATGGTACACCACTATCTGAGGAGGTGTTTCCCCAGAAAAGGCCAGTAATTATGTCAGTGAAAAACATAAAGGAAGAAACAGTTGTTTAAATCAGCGGAACTGTTCCAAATCAAAATGTAGTTGTATGTTTGGTAATCCTACTTTAAAGTACAAAACTGAATGAAGCACGCAACAAAGGGCCACTGGCTGCAACTCCAGATTATTAAATGACGCTTGTCAAAACGTAACGGAGTTTCAGATACCACATGAACATCGATATAGTAAAGAAAACACTCCTATATTATTAGGCAGTAATATAGTGCAGTACGTATGTGTTAAAAAAGTGTTCAGCTCATATATCACTACATTTAACACAAAACTATCTAGGGGCTTTCCTTTAGCACCTATTATAACTGCAAGTTCTACATTTTAAAGAAGTTTATTAACTGGTGACACACAAAACTTCCTACTTTTGAAACCAATCAGAATTTTGACGTATAAATCCCAAACAATTATGGGGGCTATGCCATCTACCCACCTTAAGTTTCATATTCAGAAAAATTAGTGTAAGGTGCTAGGAAGTTTTACTGAACCAGGAAGACAAAGGAACATGATCAAACAACTCAGGGTGCTCCTGAAATTTAGTGTTGGCATTATTATTTTATCAACATTTTATTACTGCAACTTCATATGCTGAAGAAAACACTCAAGCTTTTTTTTTTTGGTCTATCTGCAGCTTGAAAGTTAAAGATTTACAATTTGTTGTGGGGCACTTGATTTGATGCATCACTGTAATTTTTTTTTGTTTTTAAACTCAGTAATTTGGAAATGCTTATACAAAAACTACATTTTGCTACTAGACATGAGATTTGTATTCTAGAATTAATAGTAACAAATACAGACAACTGTAGGAAAAATCCTCAAAAGTATCACCACAGGATTCTCTGTAGATATTTGACAAAGCAGAATAAATAGAAAGAGTCACTAACTGTGAATTATGAACAGTAGTTTCCCATACAAAAATGTTTTTTAAAAAGGTGAAAACCTCTATATTCAGTAGATGTTCAGTTTTTTCCTTAGCCGCACAGATAATTCTATGTTTATTTAACAGAAATACAAGTACAGTAACTTACTATTCATATATAAACACACACTTACTGTTTGGCTCCATTGAGAAGCTATAAATTTCATCTATTGAACATTAGCTAAAAAATTACATGTGTTTATCATCTGGATTATTCTCAGATTAATAGAGATAAATGACAAAACATAATCAGCACCAACTCTGCAACTTAATCATTGCATCTGAGCTATAGGAAACACTTAATTACTCTCATTTACTAGGTTCAATCTAATGAGAAGACATTAGCCAAATGAAAAGAATGCAGTACAAACAAACAAAATAGTTATACCATCATTAAAAAGAAACTCTGACAGTGCAGGTGACAGCATATGCAGGATAAATTACCATAATGTCCTAAATGCTGAGCTGTCAGCATGCTAATGCAGTGATCAGATACCCTGGGAATCTCAGCACTATAGCTGTCAGAAACAGGTATCATAAATCACCTCTCTCTACTGTACTGCTCATTATCACAGCTTTCTTATACATGTTTCTCAGCACAATTCAGTACAGACAGGAAAGAAACAGCCACCCTCACATAATACTAACACATAGCTTCTTTCAGGATCCTTCAGAACAGATGGAGAACACTTTTACAGAAATTCTACGTGCTAAAGCATCCAGTATGGACCTGTGCCTTTCAACTCAGTTTCACAGTAACGGCTAAACTATCTTTTTGCAGATTCTTGCCTTTTGCTTAGAACTAAACCCATCAAACCACAGTGAAGGAAAGGATATTTTCTCCTACTTACACAGACACTTCATTTACATTAAGATCATTATTTGCACATATTTGTATCTTGGTATCTTTAAAGGAATACACAAATTTGGAAACAACCATGCTAGAGCTGCACACCCAAGCATGCAGGTGTGTCAGTTCTGCCTGCATGGATTCCCCATGTGTGCCAACTACCTGTATATAGGAAATAGCATGCTCATTTTCTTACAAAATGTATTTCTTCCTCCAGTACATCACTGGAAATACAATGAAAGGATGAAATCAGGAAACATAAAGGTTATGTGTTTATGTCTCCCACAGATACTCCTCCATTTAATGCTGGGTAATACATATGTCCACTGAAGCCATCATCCAGACTAGGGGACAGCTAAAGAACATCTTAAAGTGGACCCAACATTCACTAATAAACTAAAAAAAAAAAAAAAACAACCCACAGTACCCTGGGCTATTGATATCTGAGCATACGTAGGTTAAAATATGCTTCAGGATCTTTCCTTTTTTTTATTCTGAGAGATGGGCAGATGTAACATATTCAGAGCTCAAACTGCAGATTATGAGAGATGACTTTACTAGGTGGGAGGCCAACTGCTTGGTGTGGGAAGCAATGCTGGGCATGACACTAAATCATACCTTTAGCCTCAGACACTAGTTACAGGGTATGCAAACAGAAGGCAATAATAAGTGAACTTACGGTCAGGTTGTACCTAGTATCTTGTACCTTTGATAGCAGCAGAATTAGAGTGAAAGAATTTTTAAGTCATATACAGCTTTGGAAGACGTACATGTAGCATAAACACAGGAAAGCATACCCTGTGAACAGGGGAACTTGCATATTCAGTCAAAATCTTCTCCGTGATGGGGTTTTATCCAATCTCCAGAACTAACTGAACCCTCAAATACTACTTATGATTATACTAAGTTTTGCTTAGGTTATACTAAGTTTCTGTCCCTCTAAATGCAGACTGAAGTCAGCTGTACTACCAGAAGGGGATGATTTACAAACATAGAACTCTTGCGATTTTTCTCCAGCTATCTTCTACAACAGAACATAATTTTTTTTTAACCACACTAGTAAGCATACTTCAAATATCTTCACGATTATGATTTAGGACTGAAAAGTCCATTGTGAAGGAGCAAATAATGAAAAAATATAGTGCAGAATTCTCACAAGTGAATGTCCGCACATGCACACAACACTCCCCAGTCAGATTTTGTGAAGCATAAACAGTAGTGACCACCATTCTGTAGGGGTTTGTACAATGCCAGGCAGAGGAACACACACATGAATTTTGGATAATGTCTCTGGCCACACGGATTACAGCTGGAGAGTAAATTCTTATTCATGGTATAGATGCTTGAGTTTAAGGTTTGGGGTTTTTCTTCTTTCCCTTTAATCAGATTGATACCACTTTTGACAAAAGTTTGCTTCAGATTCTTTTATGCAACACAAAACCACAGTATCAGTCACAAATTTTTGAACACAAGGCTTTTTTTCTTTTTTTTTCTTTTACCAGTAGTGAGTGGCATAGTGACAAAAATCAGCGAAAAAGGAGTGGAATAATACTTTTGTTTTTCATCTGACCTTTCAGATTTGCTATGCTGAGTACAATAAGCATTCATTAAACTTTGAGAACTGTAAAGTTTCAGATACCTGTGGGCGGGTCCAACTGAGAGTTCTTATATACACACACATTCATCTTATCTTGCCTTTATTTTGAGAATCACTCTTAAGTGATAGAAATGCTAGAGAAAATGCAGCAAGTTTGAAAGATGAAACTATCTGATCTATAACAGAGCAACCATAAATCACCCTCAGATTGAGGAAAGAAATGAACTTTAAGAGCCTGAAATGATAAATCTGAGAATTAAAGAATTTTTAGGTTCCTAAATGCAAGAGAAGAGATCCTATTATTAAGCAATCTGATTTGTCACGTGTGTTAAATTCCTGCTGATTTCCATGGCATTAATAATAACTGCTTCCAAAAATTAGGCAAATGGGCTTTTCCATTCATGTATCTTAAATACTGTAGCAGAAGCATGATACAGAAAATATTGTTCAGATAAGGAAGACTAGTTTGTATTTTGTACATTTATAGTTGTGGGAAAAACTCTTCCCCTTTCCTAATTAAGATTGGGGGGGGTGGGGGTGGGGGGCAGCACATTAAGGAACGCCATTTATCCAACATTTTGATCTTGTGTCTGAACAAGCTAAAAAAGAAACTGGAAGGTTTTTGTTTGTATAATGAAGATATCACCTATGTGCAAATACATTTGAGAGGGATAATTATTTTAACACTGTCTTACACTATTACTCAAGCAACTCTTCACAACATCTTTTAGTAAATATATTATAAGGCCATTCATTCACCAGAAACACAGGAGAGGACAGAGAAAGGAATGACAGAAAAAGAAATTCAATAGGTAATAAAATATTTTTGAATTGGTTTCAAAGATTCAGAATTGAATTTAAGTGACATTTTGTGCACTGGTAATTGGTAATAGAAATCTGTGAATGTCTGCACACAGCTCTTAAGAATTCTTGTCAGACAACTTAACTAACAAATACTGATTTCCCTCAATAGATTTCAGAAACAACAGTTGCACAAGATATATCATGTGATCACAGGCTTAATGTGTTTGCTTTAAAAAATAAAACAATCCCCCCATTCCCTGAATTTACCACTGTCATCTCATTCCCAACACATCCTTTCATTTGCTCAAAAAATCCTGCAGTACCTTATGCAAACTGTGATACACTTCTGAACAACAAAGAGGGCAGAGCTGAAGTTGGAAAAATAACAAGAGTGAGCAGTGAACTTTTGCAGAGATAGCAGACTACGAAAATTCACATCATGAAATCCTGATTGAAGAAAAAATTAAATAATTTTCTGGGTTTTTTTTAACATAAAAACTTATCTTACTTGAATTTTATAGTTCACGTGTTCTTCCTATGTTCCACACAGGAACCAGTAATTTCTTTAAAGATGATTAAATACTACTCCCTGCCCCCCCCCCCCCCGCCCCAATCTAACAAATAAGGATACAGAAAGAAATGTACCATTTTGAATTCACGTACCATGGATGTACTACTCTTACACAAGGTTCATACTGTTTTTTAAATAAGACTGTGTTTAAATTGTGGGCTGGTAAAAAAAACCCGCCACTTTATAATGCTCCTGTCTTGTGAGGACAAACGGTCTCCTAAAGGGCCCTTACTTGTTTGCTGATGGGCAGCTTTAATTAAAAATATGACCCAGATATCTTTGAATCAGTTAACAAATCCATACTTACAGAAAATGAAGTATGGAAAAGATTAAGAGAAGTTTAAAAAAAGAGTGCTCATGCATGGAATATGGATATTATTAGTAGGTAAAGACAATAATATGTGAAAGACTGAAAGTATGTTACAAGTCTTCTCAAGAAAGTAACATTTATTGCGTTTCAAAGATGACATATTCTAGTAATTCTGTGTTTATTTGTTTAAGAGGGTTTTAAAATCAAATTTTCAGTACTAACAAGAGGGAAGAGCGAATAAGAATTATTGGAGCGCATGCTAAAATCTTCTACATATTATGGACATGTAATAGGATTTTTTTCTCTATCATAAGATATTGCAGGGGTGGTCAGATAAATTACTGTCTATATTCATAGAATAATAATGAAAAACTACTCTTAAAGGGAAATCCTTCCAGATCTGTAAAACACTGGTGACAGCAGCAATCAAGCTAAGAAAAAGCAGTCAGTCCTTGACTGACAGCCTCATTCATTTTTATGATGAAGTATATTATAGGAAAAAAAAATGTAAAAAGTTTGTTTAAAAATACTCTGCATATTTATACAGTACTGTGTAGCAATAAAAAATTAAATCTAACTAGAATATAATTTGCTTTGCATATAACAAAGTAAGTATCTGTAATGTATTATCATTGAGTACTAACAGAAATAAATACCTAAATTCAATTTATCTGAGGACAGTTAATAAACTCGAAGGACAATAATCCCAAGTATTGTTTTTAATTCATGATTTTGTTTAAAAGCTACAAAAAATACGTGGACTTTGAAGCCACTAAAGTATGTAAAACTAGTATTCCACACTGAAGGGTTAAGGATTTGCAATATGGATCAAAATGTTCATATTACAATCTCAAAATATTGATAAAATTATCTCATTTTAAAAATTGTGCATTTCTTTTTATAAAACATTTCCTAATTCAGGTTTATAACAAATTTATTTGTGAACCCTGTTAACAACACACAGTACCACCCGTGACCTTCTGTGTATAATGTACCAAAATAAGGTGATACTAAAGCTATGAATTAGATATTATTTATTATTTAATGAATCATAAGTACTTTTGTTACTTTCTGAGGAAATGAGCAAATTATACTGTCATTCTCTTCATAAGAAACCCTCTTTGGGCAACTATCAATTGAGTGTGACTGTAATTGATAACCTAAGCTGATTTTACATTCTGTTACAAATCCAGGTTCAAAAGGTTAATTATGGCCCGGCCACAGCTCATCCGGAAACATGAAGCTGCTTGCTGTATGCCTATTTAATGAAGATGTACTGCATGTATTACAGCAGCTCACTGACAAACGATCGGGACCTCTAACATCACTGCAACAAGCATTAACATTCACTCTGTCAGTTTAACTGTCAACGTCATAGTTTACAACCCTGTCACTCTCATTCAGAAAATATATTGCTCTGTTTGTCCTTACAGATACTTTTTGCTTCACTTTTTTATTCTACTAAATCCAGGGATCAATAATAGTGCGTCAATCCAAAATGTGTTACTGATTAATATCCAACAAAATTAAAAAGAGGAAGGATCAACGCTTTGCTACTTTTTCAGTCAGCTTCCTCTATAACACTGAATTTAACTGTCCATCAAAGTGGTCTCGGTGTCTTTTAACGATACACATACACAATATATATACGTTTTAAAGACGTGAAAATTACCATAACAAACCACTTAATAAGGCAAGCAATGATATAGCAAGCGTTACATTATAAATGACTAGTTAAATGATTTCATCCAGAAGACCAGCAAAAGATCCTCTTACATATTCCACACAAACACACCGTTTCTAGTGCAGAATAAAGGGGCTTACAACTTAGTAAAAATCCAAGATGATAGAGCCGAAAAACCACCAGCCCAAACACACCATTTAGCACTACAGTACAGTAACTGTACCAAATCACACAATTCTAGCCACACATTCAATTCCATTACTCAAAAAAAGAAGTAAGCAGAAATTTACTGCAGATGCAGACTGTGCTTTTTCAGTCTTTCTTTCTTGCAAACTGAAGACAAGGCGATACAGTACTCTCATGGAGATCCTTAGCATCGCAATTACCTGTTGGGGTGCACTGGAGGACAGTAATAGTATTTTCAAACTTAACTTGACTTATAATTACAGAGCACAGATTAATAAAATCCTCTTTTGATCTACTGTTTGTACTCCTTATGCAAAAGACAATTACTGACACCAGCTCAGAAAGTAAAACAGGCCATGAAAAAATAATGCCAGCTAGTTGCATTCTTCCAGTTAAGTCAATAAGGATGTTTCATCTGCAGAAACATGACTACCTTCTGAAGAAGTCCTACCTTCTTTCTTTTTCCAACCTCAAAAATCTTTTGAGTTAGAGATTATTTTCAGGTTTCATTTTCAGATGGAAAAAGGAGACAAAAACCTCAGTAGTTATACTCTATGTTGATAGATTCACAAGTATTAACACAAGATTTTAAAATGGAAATCTAAAATTAACTTCTGTGCAATTCAGTCATGTTAAAAGTTTCTAAAGAGACCTAAAAGATATAGAAGGGACCTTGTGGATGCCAAGTACAGTTTCTTACCAATACAGGCAACCACGTCACTTAATCCTTTTATAAATCGCTCAAACTTCATTTTAAAATCTGTTAATAATTTTCCCTCCATAATTCCCCCTCTGGGAGGCTGTTCTGGAAGCTCGATCTTTGGATGAGTAGAAACCATTTTTGAACTTCTAGCCAAAGGTTATTGATAGCCATATCCATTTGTTCCTGTGCCAACAGCATCCTTAGTTTAAAAAGCTCTTTTACCTCCCCAGCATTTTTAGCCCCATCCCTTCCCTCCCCCCATACATATTTATGGCGATCAATCACGTCCCATCTCAGCGCTCATTTCCAGGGCTAACCAAAGCAGCAAGACAGGGTCTCCATTTCATGTTTATGGCCTTTTTGCACATCCGTTCTATTTTCAATGAATCTCAAACAGATCTAAGTGCGGTTATGACAGAATCTTTCACATCCCATACAAAGGTGGTTAATGTTCACACAATTTTTACTTCACATTTGCAACGGGACAGAAACTCCCAGATAACAGATTGCTATACCTCAGGTGCTGAGCAATTAAGCCACTAGAACACAATCTTTTGTCATCATCTCACCATGCCACTAGTACAAAGATAAGCCAAATAGAAATTCTGAACCTCCAGGCCAAAGGAGGTGAAATTTTTTAAGACAACATAATCTTCATAAATGGATGTAAAAAGGAAAAATATAAATAGATTGAGAAAAATAAAGTTTGCAACTTGCTACTGATGCATTCAGTGCTTAATCAAGCCACAATTTAGTACAACTACAGGAAATCATCAAAACCAGGCCAGTAAAGAAAATCCATATTCAACATTAATATACTGCATTATTATATATTAATATATATTAAAATGCTACAAAGTATACAATGCTGAAAGGCCAAAAAACATTAAGAGAAGTGCTTGCTATCCAGGTAAAACCTCCAAAGAAGTCCAAACTTCTGGCCCTGAAAGAGTCAAGATGTCTCTGGCCCAGAGTCCAGTATCCATGCCCTTCCTCTTAAAATAATGAAAAATAACTAAAGACAAAACTTCATCTTGTCATCACAGAGCAAGAATTCCCTGAATGTATAAACATCTACTACAAAGCAAGCAAAAGTATCTACTTAAGAATAGCAAATCTAGGACATGATCAACTAAACTACTTAACATGAGCTAAAGAGCTGGCATATTATATGTGTATCTACCTTTTCTATGCTTCTTTGCTGTGTATTATTAGTTATTAAAAATGAGTATTTATATTTAAAGACATCAAAGTCATCCGAAAATAAGGTTCCACCCCTGAGGTATCACTGCCATTTCTGTTAGTTTAGAGATTAGTCTTACGTTAGATGAAAGCAAGACCACCTACTGCCATCAAAATCCACATACTGGAACAGATGCAGGAAAATGCCTATAGAGCTGTCCTATAGGGAAGACTTCCCTTATCTTCCATGCACTGTTCTCAAATTTGGGTACTCTGCAATGTGCTTGCTGGCTAATGAGACAACATAAACACTCATTGCACACACACACACACACTCTTCAAGCAGGTAAATCCCGCAGATTTCAGGAATACTACACCTGTGCTTAAAAATAAGCACATGCTTAAGCAATCTGCTGACTGAGGTCTGATTTCTCAGCACCCTACAGAAACGATACGTTAATCTGCTCCGGCTGTATTGCAGCTCCACCACTATGCAATACAAGGACAAGCACAAAGCTGAACGCAATGCAGGCAGAGACAGGCTGCTTCACAAGAAACCAGGAACTGCTTTAAATGTTTTTTGCCACTCCGTACTCAATATGGCTAATCAATTGAGATAAACTACTGAAAATATTCCATCAGCTTGTATGTAATAACTCCAGTTTAATAATCATTGAACACAGTTGTAGCCAAAGTACTGCAACCTTAAATCAAAGATCACTTCATATCAGGAGGTCTTAAGGGACGATTTTGTCTAAGAGTATATGTGGCATGCTTAGATATTAGCATAAAACTACAGTCCCTACAGTTATTTTCAATATAAAAGGTTGTCTACAAATCAAAATTAAATCCCCTTCACTTTATTCAGAGTAAATGGCTGCATAAGGATGCAAACAAATTAACTGAAAGCTTGAAAGTCAAGTTCTCAATTACTATTTAACAGCAACTTTACTATATTTGAATATAATTTACTGTATACTTAGCTGTTTTAAAATGGAATCCAATACTGTATAATAAAAACCCAAATAGCACAACAAATGATTGATGATGATGCAAATGTATGAATACTTGGGTCTGAATAGTGCTGTTTGTGGATACATTGCTAAATACTGTACCACGCTAGCATATAATAAATCATTCATGAAAAGCAAAAGTATACAATTTGCTGTGCAACTGCTCAAAACCTGCATCGTTTCTAAATGACTGCTGATGCAATGACTTTAGAGTAGCTTTTATTCTCAGTTATTAAAAGAAGTTGAGAACTCTCACTTAAATAAAGCTATTTCTATTGACATGAGGAAAACAGCTAAAACTGAAAAAGTTATAAACAGCAGCCATTACAATGACAGCATAAAGACATCAGTTCATCAGTTTAAGTATTATCAAATACACAGAAAATTATTTCACTGACCTACACCATCCATTAATTAGCAATGTTATGAAGTAGCACCACACTTCTATGTGTAAAAATACAAAACATCTGCATTATCATAGACAGACATATATAACATCATCTTTATAATAATGATGAAGTGTTCTATGCAGAGTGTTCTATTTGCAGCGGTGATTCATTGTGCTAGGGGAAAAAAATGCTGACACTTTGAGAAGATATTTTCCCGTAAAAGGTTGAAGTCCTTAAGCAGCAAAAAACACCAACGTCCATCATCTTTAAACTCTATTGATTTCTGGTGAAGATTTAAAAGGCTGTTTACTTATTTCCCATCATTTCTGTCAGAGCTGTAACAGTTCTCTTCCCACTGAATAAACCTCTCATGATCCTCTTGGTGATTAAGGTCAGACAAAATGTCAAACTCCTAATGCTAAGTGCTTTCACATTAAAAATTAATACCAAATCACCAAGTAAAATCCAAACAAGAAGTCAGACATGTAAACAGTACACAATAAGGGTAATACTGACCATTACAAAAAAGAGCTATAATGCATACATGAAAAAACATCTGGCAACAGGTAAGAGCACATTCTTTCACTTTTGCATCTTTAACCCCTTTTCTTATTTTAGAGTTATTGTACTATGTTTGACACAATCCTTTTAAAAATCCTTTTTCCATTAAAGCTTGCAGTCGTCTCCTCTATTTACCCCCAAATGCCATTTACTATATGACTGAAGTATTACAAGGATTGTTTTTATTTTATTCCAAACTTCATCCAGGAAGCAAGTATTATTTTTACAGCTGCTGCTGAATACAAAGCCACTATACAGGTAACCAAAAGACATCCAAAGGATCCCCTAAACCAAAACCAAATTAACTGCTAATTAGCTATACAGTATTTTAAACTAGAAACCATTGTATGCTTGAATATATACATACATGAGCAGACGAATACAGAACACAGCCCTGAAAGAGGCTTCCTGGGGCCCTTTATCCAGATTGCTGCTACTTCAGGCAACCAGACCATATTACTTCATTCATAAACTTATCAAGTTCAATCCTAAAACTAATTACTTTCTTCAACCTCTTAAACACTTGCCTGTATCCTGAGGAAAAGCAGCAAACCAGCATGTGTAGAGCCAAACTTCCAGGGTGATTGGAAGCCTGCAAGTAACTATATAATAAACTGTGAAGGTAAATCTTAAATGAGATACAAAGACAGTTAAAGGTGAAAATACTAGTTTTGTATAACTAACTGTGAGTTTATTTAAGCAGATAACTTTAAAGTTTTGGTCTGGCTTGCCTATCTAGCTATAAAAGGTTGCTCTAGTTTAGAATGCAGTAACGACATAAATGAGCTATTCCCAGGCATTAGGATGAGGAAGGAAACTCTTTATACTCAGTGCGTTTTAAATGACAAAACTTAAGCCATTTTTGCTTTTCTAATGTTGTCTATAAGCAGTAAGGGGCTGTTCAGTCTTGTCGTCTTTGAGCTGATCTACCAAGCACTCACACAGTGTTCCCAGTTTGTACTGGAAATAGCTCTATTTATTTATGCCCACTTCTTACCTATGTGACTAAGCATGTATTTTGTGCACCCGCCTAGAAATTGATGAAGAAAATAAAGAGTATTGCACATGAATTTGCATAAACAATGTGGATTTTCTTAACTCTTTGAAGAGTTAGCTCACTTATCAGCAAGAACAACTGATTTAAGACCATCTCTTCTCAGAGCTGTGCTATATATACTCATAAGCTACCTAATGCTGCCCACAATTTTACTGTACTGAAAGATGATAGGAGGTATGACAGGACATCATAGTGGAGAAAAAGAAGGATGATTCTGTGATAGGCTTTAATATCAAGCTAGGAATATTAATAACATACAATCAGTTTTCACCACAGATCATTAAAACTCACAAAGCATAGTAAAACCAAAGTAGTTACTTTTCTAATTAACAATCAACTGGTTAGCTTTTAAAATCAAAATAACTGCATAGGGAATTACGATTTGTTACATGCCAATTTTTTTGAGTTCTACCTTGCTCCAACAAGACTCTGGTGTGAAAAGAGATGTCTGTGAAGGGTCACAATCCTAGACTGTAAAATACAACATTAACACAAGATGTTCATTTATATGCTTTGTTTAGCAGATAGGAAAACAAGGATTGATTATTAGACATGCGTATGGCCTGGCAGTGACATAACAGAGAAAACAGAGAATGTAGACAACCAGTAAGATCTGCATTAGTTCTGCAATATATTTAACAAGAAACTACGTGTTCCCATAAAATACTCCTTGGGAAGCACAATGAACACCACAACTCCACCTAAGTGGGCACTGAAACTCTCCGGAGCTGAAACTATCAGAATAAAAAAAGAAAACAACCTAAAAAAAAATTAAAAAATCACCGTTACTTTTGCTATACATTAGGGATGGTAAGTTAACTGCAACACAAACAGAACATGAAATTTTATACATGGTTATCTGACTATACACGGTATGGCTGGATAAGCGTATAGATTACAAATTTTCAGCCTGTATCACACCTTAAGAATTTGTCAGTCAATGAAGTGAAACATGCTTTTTCAGATACTGAATATGGTAATGAGCAGCTCATAACCCAAGTTAAGCATATCACACATCTCTTCATTATTAGAACTTTAAAACTTGATCTGAAAATTGTATTTATCCTTGCTTAAGGATTAAACATTATAAAATACAAGTTTAATATAATTTTAACACAGATAATTTTCATGCTTTCTCTTATTTTAGATATTTCAAGATCACTTCCAATATTAACGTTTATACTGTTAAATATTTCTTAAATACTCATTTCAGATATCAACACCTAAATGCTTCAGGAAAAACCTTGCTTTTCTGACCCAGCTATGAATTTTTCTACGATTTATACTTGTTCTCTTTTTTATTAAAAAATCACTAACTATCCTGAATCTTAAAGGCTTTCAAGGAAGTCAAAGAACTTTATTTCCTGCCTGCAAGGCACAAATTTGTACACAAGGGGGTTTTTTGTTTGTTTTAGAATGAGTAAAATTGCCTAATGAAATAATGATTTGTATAGGAAAATGTTATCGTTTACCAAACAAAAGAAATTATTACTAAGACTTTTAAAATTACAAATATTAGTTGGAATTGCTATAAAATCTTGCTACACGCTTTTTCTTGATGTCCTTGCCTTCCATGATTGGCTAGTATATTGGTTATGATCCTTATCTCAGGATCATTTGATTTTATTTGTAAATCAGTGAGTGTTAAATATAGTATGTATAAATAATCCGCAGTGCAAAGATGACCTTCCTCCACTCCAAACAAGATAACGTCCATGTACAGAGGTGCTTTCTTGCTCTCTTTCCAATCCATCATTCTTGTCTGTGTAATGGCATTGACCGAACAAGAGCAGCAGAGGACACTTCAACACAGTGTAACTCACAGTCTAGCAGGTAGGGCACCACCTCACAGGTAAGAGATGCAACCTGACCCCCCACCAGCTCACCACAAACTAAACAGCAGTCTTCCACCTCCTGGGGGATGTACTCTACCTGCTTACCTGTTATACACAAAAGGGGAGGTACAGAACATGCTTCAAGGTTGTGGAAAAAATGCGTATTACAAGGATTTTAGTGCAAAAGTAGTATCTATTAAGGATGGATCAAGGAGTCTAAATTGCAACCTTCATTTTTATACTACATGCTAATTATGAAAATAAACTGCTGCCCTGTAAGACACCCTATTTCCTTTGTTTTCCTGGCTCTCAGAGTCTTTGAAGTCTGCAAGTCTCATGCTACTGTAGGCTGTGAAGACTTCTCATATTTCTGGAAAGACTCAAGCTCCTGGCTGAGTTTTTTAACAAGAGATTTAACGGCCCACCGTGACAGGTCAACATAACTCAGTATTTTCAGCGTAATGATGTTCACATATTCAAGAATCTGACATTTGAATTTGGTTCAGTGGCCACATGGTCCCTCTCCCCACTGTTGTGTCACAGCAGGAGGTACACCAGTGGGTACAAGGAACTAAGTTTAGTGCATCTTATTTAGCGCATACTTGATGTTGGTACTATAAAGAAATCAAATTAAGCCAAAATTTAAAAAATGCAATGCTGAATGTTTTCCAAAGCCAGACGAAGAAATTCTGTTGATCTGAGCAGAAGAGCAAGGTTTAGTTCTGGACCTACGGAATTAGCACAGAATTCCTGCAGTTCCTGGGGCGTGAGAAATTCTGCCATCATGAACAAGGACATGTGCCATGTAACAGGAGCTCCCAAAATCCTCAAGTGAAAATGCTGCTCAACCTCAAGGTAGTTGTGAGACTCTCACTGACTTTAATGAGATTTAACTGATAAAGTTTGATACGTAAGTAGCGTCCAGGGACTTACTAGACTTTATTTCTTAAGTTTATTTTCATCAATCCGCCATACTTCAAATACTACTATATATGCTCAGTATCTTGCTCTCAAAGCTCTCTTTGGGACTCACAGCAAGTCATATTAGTGATGAGTATGTATATACCTGCTAAAGAACTATTCTTTAGATGATTAGATATCAGGAGATAAAAGTAAAACAGCCGTATATCAGGAAGAATTCATGAGAATATGTTAATTGATAATACCAAAGTTTTTGTTTGATACTGTTTCTGCTCCAAAGATATGCCTAACTTGCCATTCTGTAGCAGTTTTCTGTCACTCAAATAGATGAGACAGGACAGTCATCTTCATAGCAGAAATTTATGCACATAAATCTTTACTTTTCAAAGTCAGAACACAAACCTACATTCAATGAGTATACACAGACAAAACAAAAAAGATGTTCCTTATTCCCTCACTGGATTTTCAATTATCTGTAGTTTCCTACACTATCTAAAGAAAAATAATGTAATGGACTGTCAAAATGAAAACTTCTAGTGTGAGAAGAAACAATAAAACAGATTCAATTCTGCTTTTATAAGCCTGAGATTAATCATGAGGGAATATAATTAAGAACACCTAAATTACTCTTCACTAATAATGTTTTGCCTTCCACACTTACTCAGCTTCAAACAACAGCCCTCTCATGTACATTTTATATTAAAATCTTGTAAACCTTCTACAGATGTTTTGAAAATTTTTTTTAAAGGAAAGAGGAAATTATTTACATTAAATTAACTGGAAGCCTTCAAGACCAACACTTCTTAGTTTGAACATGCAGATTTTCATCTCCTAATGCAATTAAGCATGTGCTCAGCCTTTGAAAACTGGAATTTAACTGTATTTGTGTTTTATATTATACATGGATAATTTACTGATCTGGAACCTCAGGGAATTATGTTATCAATGATTTATGTTTAGTTTGACCCCATCTCTGAGGAAAAGAAAGTGATTATTCCTTCACTTGACAAACATTTGGGAGTCTCGAACCTTACAACTTTTCTAAAATTGTATTTTTCAGAAAAAAGTTATTCTTCCTCACATTTCAAAAACCTGTCTATGCCAAGGATTTCTTCATCAGTTGAGTATTTTGAAAACAGAAATGTGTTTTTCAGAGAAGAGTCCATTATGAGCATTACAAAACTGTTGAAACTGTTTAAGTTATATATTCTAATTAGTTTGGCAGAGCTAATACAAATTATGTTTACAGACTAACAATAATAAAATTGAAGTACTAGTTAAATATCTAAAATAATTAAAGGAATCATTTTTAGCCTGGCATAATTAGCTAATTCACTTTACAAGCATTTATTAAAATGAATTCACATGTTATATTCCATAGGTAGTTACACAATAGTGTTTATACAGGAAAAATATAATGAACCAAACTCTTTGTATCCAGCCCTTCACAATTAAAACGAAGACTCCCCAAGTAATATCAATCTAGGATAGACTAATTAAGTTTGGTTTGATAACCATTCATTTCTTCTATTGCCTTTGAGCAAATTGTTTATTAGAGAAAGTTATTTTACACAAATCAAATCAAACTGGGTAAACCATTATATTTGAGAGAAACCTTAGCCATCAGTCAATTAATCCATCATTTTCTCCAGACACTTTCGTTTAACGAGCAGATCATATTATCAACAATTTAGATATCCTATGATTCAATTATGACAGAAAATTTATTGACAGCTTCTCTAATACTTTTGTTATGAATAAATATTAAATGTTCTCCACTTTTGATGAGCAAACCAAATGCAATCATGTGCTAAATCTAATAATCAAAACCTGAGTGATACTTCCAAATGAAATGTTTTAAAAAACATTTTAAAACAAAATAATTTAAATTATTAAAAAAATCAAACGTACCTCACAATTTCTAAGAAACAAGCAAACAAGTTATTTGATTTCCACTAGCTGATTAAATGAAAACACATAGATAAGAATATTACCAAATAGGTATGAAGAGATTTAACATAAATAAAAATAAATGGCTTCATGTAGCGTTCTGTAAGACAAAAGGCATTATTATGTAAAGATGGTATTACCATAACATAAAGACTCTTTCTGCAACTACATGAAAGAATTGCCTAGAAGTTAATAGAAATAGATTCTTCAAACCTAACATAAAGACAGGTGCTGTTAGGAATCATGTCTATTAAAAAAACAATTTGTGAGATGTTTATAATTACAGCTGTCTTAAACTTAAGAAAAGAATATTGCCTAGCAAAGATTACGCCCAGAATATTCAAATCTCTTGACAGACATCTCTCTTTGAAGAAATAAGATACTGACTCATTTACAACCGAGATAACCAATTCATGATGAAAGGACCAGAGGACAATGGAAAAGCTCTATCTAAACTAATGTCCATTAAAAAGATAATGGAATTATACAAACTTCTATCGATATATTAGAACATCATTATTACTTCAAAGTATTTTTCCTTGAGACAAGGAAGTTGCTTTTATAATGAGGGGATCTGTAAGTAGGTTTACAGCTGCAAAGGAAAAGTACTGCAGCTGAATATCAGAGGTAAGTATTCACATAATGAAAACAGAGCACACACTTATTGGCTGTCAGCATCTGAACAGTAAAAACTGCTTAAGAGCAAATAAAAGAAAGAGGTGTTCATATGAACCTCAGACAAAAGCTCTTCTTCAGGTTTGCCAGGTCTAACACATTCTAGAAGCAAACATGGTTTTGTATGTAGATTCCGTATCAGCAATATGTTGTGCCCATTTCTTAACCTCGAATGCTCTTATTGTATATATCCTAGTTAAAAATATCTTAAATACATGTTTATGTTCAAACATATATAAAATACAACAAAACCATCATTTCCTTCCCCTCCTTAACCTCCTTCTATTTGGACTGGTATATAATAATGTGCTGTGGTTTACAGACATTGCCTCTACTTCCTTAAGAACTGAAATGACATTGTGAATTTATGCCAAATGGAAGCAAAAGAAAGGTCAGATGTTTCCAAAACCCCTGACAAAAGTGATTTCACATCAAGTCACTTGCTGCCTCTCAGCAATTGCATCTGTACTGGCGGTTTCACTTGTACCTATTAAGAAGTCCAGAAGGTATAACGCAGAAGTATGGAATATTATTATTATTTTATGTTCTGAAACTTGAATTGTCAGGTACACAGCAGTACATTAACTTACAGCAAATATAGAATTTTACAGAACTCAACAGGAGTCTTCATTTACTTAAAGGCTTTTACTCCCATATAAATACAAAAGTCCTGATGCATCAGTGCTGTACACACTTTATAGAAAATGGACATCTCAGTTTTTTTGTGGCAATAGCTGCTCAGCTGTGATACATTCAACAGGAAGAACTACATAAGTTCTTTCAATATAACTCCCAAATTAAGATTTGTTGCTTTAATTGGAAACCTGTAATTAAAATTATAAGGAAAGTTATAAAATGAGGGAATGTATTTTAAAAGTTCCTTTCTGGCAGCTGCACATGTGCCTGAGAATAGTAGTATAATATAGATAAATAGCAAAGAAGAATGATTGATCAACATGTATTTTCGGAAGACTGCTTGCCAGCAAGACAGTCACATCTACAGTAGCGCCCACTTGCTTTCTTGTATGGACACTAGCAATTACACAGTCAGCACCAAAAGCCAATCCTAAAAAGAAGAAATGGTAATAACTATGCAGCCATACAAATGGCAACAACAATGCAAACAAAACAGAAAAAGGGCAGAATTACGTTTTCAGCAGTAGAGTGGTTTTATATCAACTTAAGTGGACCGTGAAACTGTACTGTCAAACTTCATTAAGTGTGATTCCTGCAGTTGTGACATCTACATTGATTCCACTCCAACAGATCCTATTTCTACCATAGGTGCATTTCAAGCACAAAATTAGCTTTTTAGTCAAATGAGACCACTTACCAGTACCCAGAACTCCCCGCAGTGTAAGGTCCACTTATGTGTCTCACTGCAATTGTAAACATATCCTATTACTCAAGGATAGGCCTTTTTTTCCCTTTGGTACACATATTGTATCTACAAGATTTAACTTAAACCCTGACTGCTGCATGCATGACAAGACTAGTTAATGCAAAGTATGTCTAGCACCATTTACCATTTCACTGAGTGCTAGAAATAAGTGAGCTTAGAAAGGCAAGACAGACAGGAAGTAAATGTGTGTTTGGACTATGCATCTCAAAGATTCCTTTTACTGGTAAGTAATTCTTTTTTTTTTTTTTTTTTCAGTAATAATTCAGATGGATATTCATACAGTGAGAAAAAACAAGTAATAACACAGAGATTCATATTTATGTTATAGAAAGCCCCAGGTAGCTGCTCAGCAGATGAGAAGAATGAAGAAACTTTTCTGTGTGGACATAAATATAGATTTATCTCTGGAAAAAAGCATTGGGATAAATGGACAAGGCTTCATTTTGATAGCCTCTCAGAAGTTTTAACACTGCACGTTAGCAATTTCTGCATGGAGATAACCGAGCCCTAAGGAGTCTGCTCTCCCAACATCTCAGCATCCAAATGCTTACAACCACTGCTCATGCAAAAATTCAGCTACTCATAGCTTCCAGAAGCAACATGTTTCTACCTTCCTAAAATGAGAAACAGTTACTACATTTTGCTGTAATATTCTAAAAGGTCTGGAAGGGAAGAATCGAATATTGATAAAAGATGGCATAGATTATAACACAAATTTAGAATGGTGTGAAGATGTGGATCCTTCTGAGGAAGCTAGTAAAAGTGATGTTACAACATCACTGAAGGATGTTGAGGCCTTCTTGTCACCATAACAGACCATTATGTCTTTTTCTCTTTCAGAACCTATCTTTGAAATCTCATGGTAACAAATCGGTACGAAGAGAAGCTTCCCTCTCTGAATGTCTCATGGCCAGAAGGCCTAAGTACCAGTCACCGGTAAATACAGAGGACTGAAATTAATTTTGCTTTTTGGCCTTGTCATGCCAAGCCAGATAGGTGAAAACATCCATCTCCATCCTAAAGCACCTATTACAATCAATACTGCCCAAACTGACTTTGTCAGGGCTTTGCTACCAACCATCCCTGACATGAGTTTTCAGGAAAAGCAGTGGGATACTTCAAACTTTTGGTCTCAGATGGCAAAACTTTTCTGATTAAAGATAAGAGAACTTTTTCCTGTAGGCTATCTGAGAGAGCAAAAAAGGAATATAAGTTCAAGACCTGGATGTCCATGCCTGAAGTGTAATAAATGAGCACACATATAGACAGAGATTTCAAGAGTGGAGAACCACATCCATGTTAGAGTTTGGACAATGCTGAATACAATTCCTTCACTGCAGTGATGATAGGGAAGGAATTATCTTAGAAAATAGCAAGGTCTTTCTGTATGAGATCAACAGTTATTATTGTGTAAGCACATTAACAATCATTTGAGTTTACCAGAAAGTACAAAACTAATCTCAACTTTTCACTTTTCTACAGTAATATATATCAATACTTTTCTAAGAGGAAAATCCAAAAGATTCTCCTCCTGCTCATAGCAAGATTATGGCTTAATGGACATGCAGATCTTAAAAGTGGAAAAGAAAATGCACTTACATTTCAAGGGATATGCCTCCCACAGAACGGGCAGACAAAAACTGCCTTCAGTTGGGTTGTCAGTTCAGAAGAGGTGACCAAGCTGGAACACTTTAATGATATGGAAGGCCAGAGGTGGAATTGAAAGAATACATGAAGAAAAGCTTTGTTACAAAAAAATAACTTAAATAGAACTAAGAGTATTTTGCCTTTACACTCATACTCATGCAGCGGGGATGACAGAGAATGGGATGTGAGAACACATACACGGATGTTCTACCTGTATGACTGTAACAGCAGAGGTACTGTCATAGACTGTTCTGGTGAGAATATACCATTTATTTACAGGATAGCCACAAATGCAGAAATGCAAGAACTTACAGGCTATTTAGACTTCCCCTCTTTAACAACAAACATTCATAATGAAAGTGTTGTAGCACCTGTTAGGTCACTTATACATAAATACATTCATTATAACTATACAGGAACATCACATTATTGAGGAAAAAAAAAAACACCACGAAACAAAACCAAAGAAAAGATTTACTTCTGTAAAAGACTTGCTTATACAGTCAAAGCTTTATTCACACTTGCTAAACCTAACTTTTAATAAAAATAGGTCATGAGTCACGATTAAGGGATTGGCAGGTTAAGTGTTAGTTTATTTAAAGAAATCTTTAGCTGAAAATCTTTAATTCTTAAATTAAGAAATCTCATTTATCTTCAGAATGTACCTACCTGAGCTTGACTGTTAGAAAAACTGTTGGATTGACAGTGTTAAAGTCAAAAATATGTTTGACAAAAGTGAGAAATCAATCAGCTGTTTGTAGTAAGAAAGCTCTGAGTAAAGATACATTTTGACTCTAGTATCTCCTATACTTACTAATCTCATTTTGGCTTTCTGCTCAATTATGGTGTTGGCAAAGCTAACTGAAGTATACTTTAAAATGGTTAAATATCTACATGAACAACTGCATTAATGCTTCAATACTCTCACTCTTTTTGCCCTGTAGCTTTTATACAAAGAAAACTGTACAGAAAAAAGTCAACACTTACTTATAACTACGCTTTCCAACTAAAAAGTTTTTCAAATACAACATCCAACCCAAGAAAACTGGAAATAATTACACATATTTATTCTCATGCACACTTTATACATTTGTATTAAACCAGCAATACAGTTTTTAAAAATTAACTTTGCTTGCTTCTCTTTGTCTCCCAACTCAATTCATTCAGTTCTGTGTATGTAATGGAAGAAATTTAATAAAGCTCTTGGATGATAGCAAGTATTAGCACTGACCAGTTAAGTGAATTTCATGTCTGTATTTAGAAGATTCCTCCAAAAGTATGTTAGATGTCAGTTTTACTAACAGTTACTAGAACCCACCTACTGCTACTTGAGAACAAAAACAGGAGTAGGGAGCACACAATGAGTCCCTGAGATCCCAGCCAAGCTACAGTACAGTAAACTTGAAGATTTATCATCACTCAGCAGCCAATCATTCAATTTTTAATAAAATAAAACTTCCAGACATTGAATCCCACTCCCAGACTGTATAGGCATATACAGTCACACTCTTATTTTCATTTCTATTTGTTGTAAGAATCGTCTCTCACTGTACACTTGACTACAAGCTCTAAGAAACAATAATTACATTTTCACTATGGCTGATAACATTCATTGTTAAAGCAAAGTGTGTTTCTACATAACTTCTCAAAATAGGGCTGACATATACACACTAATAGTTTGGTACCTGAACACAACCAAGGCTTGTAGGTCCTACTGAAACACAAGTAATTGATCATTGCAATAACCTGAAACCACTTCAGAAACTGAACGTTTCCATTACTCCTCAGCCAAACAGTGCCTACCCAGCCTAGTCAGAATAAATCCTGTTACGGAGTATCTTAAATTCTATGCAAAAAAAAAAAAAAACCCAAACCAAAAAGAAGCTCTAGGATTATGAATGAATTACCTCAAATGTCACTTCAAATTCACTGAAGACATACATCACAGAAAGAATTCATTGTGAAAGAAGCAGGAGAAAGCGAACACGAGCAAGCGGGGAGAGAAAGGTGTGAGCAAGAACAGATGTGGGACGGAGCGAGTATGTGGGTGGGCTTGAGGTATCTCCAGAGGATGATACAAAACTTCTTTGGGAGCTGTAGTTCTATCTCCATTGAGTCTTTGAGAATTAACACCAGGTGACCTACGGGCTTAAATTCACCCCAAAGTTTAGAAAATTAAAGTAACTTAATCTTCTAAAATACAAGCTTTTCTTGTAGCTGGAGAAAGTAACACCTTGAGCACGCCCTGCGAGTCCTGGTGTTGTACAGTAAAGCCCCAGTTTCTGTCAGGAGAGATTGTTAAATTCCCAAAGTCCAAATTCAGTGTGTTTTCTCCTCTTTTAAGATCAAGATATCATGAATTGTTTCACTACAGCTCCTAAAATTCCTAATGTGTACTTTGACTCTGTCTGTTTAGAGAACTTAGTCACTTCTTAACAGCTGATGTCCGCTGATGCAGTTTTTCTTCTCTGTTTCTTTTCAGCACAATACAATATATTGCTACGGATGTCCTACCACCCACCCCACCACCTCCACAACCACACCAGTACTTCAGAAGCTGTCAATCTGTCTCTGGAGTTGAATGTTGCAGTGCAGTTCCCAGCTTTTAAATGTTTAAATATAAAAGAAGGCCTATTTGAAATATGAAAAGTGTATGATTCATGAAATAAGGAAACAGTAACTCAATCATAACAAATATATTTGACCTTTAAAGTAGTAACAACCAACATTAAAACACTCAAGTTCTCCTTTGCTGCCAAGTTTATTTTCCTCCTAAGTTGTGCCCCATTATGCTACAATAATCCTTCATTATTTCAGTACAATAATGCACAGTCTATCGTCTACCTATAGTTGTCTGGTGTCTATTTAGTTTTATAGCAAGCAAGCAATTTGAGAATATGGTAATAAAGCCTCAATCACAGTAATGATGTATGATGGGCTGTAATTTCTGTGTGCTAATGGTTTACAAACAGTATCACAATGATGACGGGAATCTCATTGATTCATTATATGAGTGCAATAATATCAAAATGACTTAATATAGATCACTATTTACTCATGCACATACTGATAACAACCTCTATATATTTCTATATACAGATATATAGAAATAAAATTAGTATTAGTCTTTCCACATAAAAGTTCACACGGCACAAAACATTTTGTGTTGAGTTTCCTAAATCAATGTTTAAAGTTGAAATTACTGCATTGAACGGGTTCTTTGAAAAGCAACCCATTGATTTTAATCTGCTTGAAGCAATCAATTACTCCCTGTCCTCTTTATTCCAAACTGTAATGAAAACTAAACTGCGTTGTCTTGAAAACTAAATGTGAAGATGATCATAAACAGAATTTAAACTCCATGGATTATTCATATCTACCCATTTAGATTTGCCATTTCCATTATGAGTACATTTGCCATGAGCATTTAATGGACATCTAAAAGGGAATTCATTAAAGCAGGAGCTGTTGGCAGCACTTATGGGCTTCAGACTGCTTTATGTTTGCCTTTAATAGCTCACTATTATAAAAGTGATATATTGTGTTCATCCCATTAGTAGTTTGCAGAAAGGTCTGTAAGACATAACAAATCCTTTTGAGTATTGTCAGATTCAAAACTAAATCACAGGGTATTTTTTTTGCAAGCAGCATATTACGACCCCAACAATGTACCATTTTAGGTCATCTAAACTTTGATGATCTTAGCCAAGTAAGAATTTAATGACCCTACAGACAGGTTGTTCTTTTTTAAATGAAACACACATGAATTATTAATGCTGTCTCAAATGCACAGGTTTTTAAAAACTTGTCATAACTATTAAGGTTAAGCATGCTTAAAAATGAAACATGTTTTCTCAAAAGTATTTTCTCACTTGTCTGGGTCCAAAGGAGTGTCAAGGCAAGTAGAAAGGTTAATGCCACCAACCTGTAGGTGAAGACACTGAAGAGCAAGCAGCCTCCACCCGCCTGCTTCCCGTCCCCACTGGCCCTCCAGGGATGAACAGAAGGGATATATTTGCACAAGGTACTTGCTTATTGGCAAATCAAGAAAGCAAAAGGCAAACTAGGACAAAGTTGAACTGCCTTGTAATCAACTGCTAAAAGTAATTCAAGGTTCGCGATAGAAACACCCCTACATATCATAGCTCAGTTCTACACGCCTCTAGAAAAAACATTATGTAGTTTACCACCTGAGTGTATTCAGGCTGGTAGTATGAAAGTGTTACTGTGATTAAATCTTTATAGAATACAAAGCAAACAAGTATTTGATTATTCACTGCTTGTTCACCAGAACCATTACCACCACCAGTCCAGCACATTGAATACAACTGTTTGTTAACTTGTGCTCCCTCTGCTGACTTCTAGTTGTAAGACATACTATATCTTTCCCAATAGATGTTATTTATTTATTTGTAAAGAAAATGGTGGATTTCACATGTACAATTAAAACCCTCTACTTTTAAAAGGATTACCACAAGTACTAATAAATACAAATCACAAATTTTCTGTCTGATTCTAGATATTTACTTTGCAAAATATGAACTTCATTTAAATCTCAGTTGCTTAGGAGAACATTTTTTCTCCTTAGCTTCGAAGGGTACTGGCAGCTTTACAAAGCAGTCCTGGTACTAGTCAGAATACCATGACACTGAGAAAACACTTATACAGAAGGGCTGTATAAACTAAAGTCAGTTGCAAACCCTGTGTAGTTAGAACAATTCTCTCATATGACAGAGACTATCTCCATACTTTCAGCAGGCAACTTCTCTAAAAGACGATGATGTTGAGGAAATAAGCAGCATTTATCACCTATCAATGAATTTCAAAAGTAATTGACACAGAGCAAATTACTTTACAATGTTCAGAAATTCCCGATTAGCAAGAAAAGAATGAAATCATTAGTTTTAGGAGAGAATCCAGAGAAGCAACTGGCCATTCTCACTTCACTGCATATGAATTTCCAACTAACAGAAGGACGGTAAATTAATAAATCTCTCTGATTCAAAAAGCTACATACAGTAATATACTAGTATAGGCATCTGCAAAGAAAGTTAAGATGCACCTGTATCTATGAGATAGATAGGTAGAAGGAAGCACAATTGCTAGTAAATTATTTCCTCTGTGGCTGTTGTCTAGTAAAAATTCTAAAATCCCTTCCTTGACCTAGGAACAACTAATTGACGTCAGTGAGTTGGCGTGTGATTATTTTGGATAAATGTTCATGGAATCAGTATTTTTTTTACAATTCACAGGATGTGTGCATTTGTTTAAACACATAGTTAGTTTGAAATTTTTTATACCAACTTCCAAACAAATGTGGAAGTCTAAAATGATGGGATAGATATATACGAGCTCCTTGGGTCTGTATTAGACCATCAGAAAACACACATCTGGGACTTATGTCTCTATAATAACACATGGCATTTTCATAGCAGCAATAGGAAGCTGTACATCTTATTCCTAAACTTCAACATGTTCATACTGTAAATGTATTCAAAATGGTTGACAAGAGACGTGAAAGGGTTTACAGCCTAAGCAGTTTGGCCTTGCAAAAATAAGCTCATGTCAATGCCCTGAAAAACTTCTTAAGAAACAGGCTTCTTCAAAATATCTGTACCAACCCTACCAGAGATTCCTAAACTGAAGTTGCTCATCTCTCATGGCTTAAAATAATCCTCACTGTCTTACCTTACTTGGATGGAAAGCACACTTAAAGACACTGACCTGTCACCTGGACCTTCATCAGTGGTCCTGGACCTGAAGGTGACAAGCCAAATCTTCCCTAAGGAGAATGGCCCAAGATAGGTCGGTTTGCCTCAAGGCCTCCCAGAAAGATTCCAATCTGTGCAATGCAAAAAAGGAAATAATACAGTAGCAATGGGTTCATTTTCCTTTTCCTGGAGAGAAAAATCATATATGGGGAGTATCTAACACCATGATTTGTATGCTCTTCTGACTATGACCACCAAAGCCAACCACATCAAAGAAAAAAGTCTCCCTATCTATTATTTTTAAATTATTTTCCCAGTTAAACTTGGAATTTCTTAAACTTTAAGATAACAAAAAGATATGGTTTATCTGAGAAAACTTTATTGCTTTTCCTAATGGTACAATAAAATGGGATGAAAAGTGCAAATGATCCAGATATTTAGTGGAAAGGGAAAAAAAAAAAAGATGGATTTCATCACCCAGTCAGCCTGCCCACCTTCACCAATCCATTCCTGAACAGTTTCAGAATGCTGCTGGGCTAAAAAACTCTCACACCAACTCCATTTACTTGTCTTGGTCTTTCAGTCTCTAAGTTAGGTAAACTTTTGTCTGTAATTTTTGCTGCAAGTTTTCAAGGACACGCAGTCTCTCTCTCAAACTTTCATGCCAGAAGTCCTAATACAGAAGCTTCAGATAATGCTGGTTACCTTAGTTCTGGAACTCACTAGGTCAACTCAATAGAAAATAAGGCCTTAAATAGTAACTCATTGAGAGTTGACCAAATTTCTCAAAATTGCTAAAATTATTCCTACCTATTTATAAGGAAGTATATTTGCTGAAGGAAAGATAACTTCTGAGTACATACTTAAGTATCTTACAAAAAAGAAATAGTTCTGTTCTAACGAATAATTACACTACACATTTTCTATACTCAAGACTATCTTATCACAAGAAAAAGAATCTGACTTAAGAATGATTCACCATCTTCCTTTCACCCCCACTTTTATGACAGTTAAGGCTCTGGAAAAAAAACCATCCCTAACGTACTTTTTTGGTGAATGACTCTGCTGTTGAATCTCAGTAAATACTTCCAGTGAGCACTGAAGTAAGAACAACTCTTAAAAGGGATGAGAAAAATAGGTTTAAAACACCCAATTAAAATTCAGATGTCCATAAAAGTCACTCACAATTTCTCCGCAGCGATCTCTGCTTTTCTTTTCTTCAACATTTCATTGATTACTTTTAATGACAGGAACAGAAGAAATTCAGTTTCTGAACTCCTTGGACTTACTATAGAAAAAATAAAGCTTAAAATAGAAACTAAGAAGAAACTCACCAAAGCAACTGACTTAAATGAAAGGATCCCGGTAGTATATTGAAGGAACCTGCACGTAACTGATGTCTGGATAGACATTCTGAACTGCTGGTTTCATGTGTTCTTAGCCCAATATGTCCATTCTCTCAGAAAAGTATGTTTTAGGGATTTCATGTGTCCACCATGTCATCAAGAGAGGGACTAAGTGCAGTAGCCAGAAAAATTAAAATTAAGTTAAACCCTTCTGTCACAGAGATTCTCCAATTATAGCATGAACCTTTAAATCTCAACTGAGAGGAAAAGTCCCCTGCACAGAATTACTGATCATCTGATCACCAACTATCAAACAAGCTTATTTATTGTCTCCTATTCCTATTAAGAATTAACAACTATTGTTTCTTCAGCGTCCTTAGATCTCTTCAATCAACTTGAAACATAAGACTGTCTATTGTGGTTATGCAGACCAGTACAAAAATATTTTTAATATTCTGGGAAATTTTAACGCGCTGAAAAACTGCATTGAGTAGCATTAAAAATCTAGCAAATATCCATCTTACAGTTGACTACTAAATCCTCAAGACTGAAAGGCCACAGCTGACCTGCTAGTCATCAGGAAGCAATGCTGCTGAAAGCATTTGGAAACATAGATGTAAATTCTGACCCTCATCATGTTTCAAGTTTGATTTATTTGATGTTGGTAACAGTATACACAAGGTAGGTAGATAATAAATGTTAAAGAAAAAAAATTAGACTGTCCATAATTACATCAATGGAATATAGCAAAAGCAAGCTAACACCCCCTAACATCAATAGCAGAGACATCAAGAAACACTTCATGGTTCAACTCCTTTTTCTATATTTGCAAACAACTTTCACTAAATCCAACTTTGCCTGGAATATCTTAATTCACTAGGGTAGATCCATAATTTGCTGAAAGCACTGGTAAAAAGAATGTAGGCATTATCAAAATGTTTGGATGAGCCATGAATCGACACACCAATAGGAACAGGAGTGCACGCTGGACGCTCTTTCCTTGATTGAGCAAAATGTAGTTTCTGCAGAGATTTCCGTGCAAACTGTTCTTGGTAAAGTTATTTTCCTAGAGATGCAAAAGGAAGGACATGGGTATGACATCTGTCTCAGAGAAAACCCTTCACTTAATTCATCATGAAGCATTTTACAATGATGTGGATGTCTTCTTTACTATGACAATCTCAGACAGCATATCAGGCCATTTACACTGGCAGTCCAAATAAAAAAAAAAAAAACCACAACAAACTTGATTCAGAAATCTGATGACTTCACCAACCTGGAAAGTTTCCAGATCAAAGGAACTGCAAAATAGAGGAAGTAGCTGTAGCCTCATTTATATCTCAAACCCCAAAAGGTTTCTTATACTATATCCTGGATATGACTGCTGCTGCTCTGCAGGAAATAGTCCTTAGCAATTCAGCTCCATTGACTTTATCTCTTCTAGAGTGGAAGTGATGTATTGCTGGTTAGACTGTTGTCACGAGCTGGTGACAACAGCTTGATGAAGAGACAAAGTTTTCTGTACATGCTGCTCTGCAAATACTCATCTTCATTTTTAAAGGAACAGGTCAACATTGATCTTTCAGCACAAATACTTGCAAATAAGTCTAAAAAGCATGAAACAACCCCGCAAACACCATCATAATAGGAATGCAAACTATGCAATCCTGTTTCATTTAAAAAGCAGTAGTGATATGAGAGAAAAAGGTAAAAGGTAAAACAGAATGTTCTTTGCAATTCTGGATTATACCAAAACTTGTGCCTATAACAAAATAAGAAGAAAATACTCCAAGAGACTGACACTTTACATGCAACGTTTAACACAGGTCAGAAACTGCACTTTTATGAAAAGTCAAAAACCTCAAGGTCACAAAGACTGGAATTTTGTATTTTATCTACTCAATTATCACATTTGTTTCACATGTAAGAACAGAAAACGTCAGTGCATAAAGCCACCTGGAAAGATTATTACTTGGGTTAAATACTTCCTCAGGAAAATAAAAAAAAAATTAAATCTTAAAAATGAACTTAAGTTAGTGCTCTAGAATAATTCTTATTTAAGAACACTGCTATACAAATACATATTCCCCATATAAATCTAAAATGACAACACTATTCTAAAGGAAAATCTAGAGGATCATCTAGGGGATTGTTTTAGTAATATAGAAGTTGCTGGTAACTAAATTAAGTTCTTAAGTAATTTTGAAGGAGATGCTAAACAGCTGATCAGCTAAAATCAAACAAAAAACCTTTTAGCATTGCTGACCAGTGCAGACTACGAACACAGTACCTAAACTGAATAATGTATAATTCAACCAGTACCAACAAGAGTAATCTAACCTCCCAGGATTCTACTGTTTTGTTCTTTTTTGACAGATGTACTTATCATGTGTTATTTTGCATATTTTTCCTCTCTGAATTACACAAATATGCAATAAGCAATTTCATAATTAAGTTTAACTTGAGTCATAAAAATTGCCATAGTCTAATATTAAAGAATTATTCACTCTGCTCTGAACTCTGATGGTTAATTTACTTACTGCAGGGTCTGGAAATTAATTCATTAAGCTACTTAAATAATGAGGATATGAAGCCAACATACAGCAACAAACCCAATATATTTTAGATGAGTAAGTCACAAGATAGCCTCTTTTTTTTCCCCCAAGATGCCCTATCTGCTGTTTATTCCTTCTTGCTAAGTTGGTATGGGATACACAGCACAAGTGGAAAGGTCCAGCAGTTAGAAGTTACTTAGAGAAGAGAATCTGCTTGAGGTAAAGTGATAACTGAGTTATTAAACAAAGAAAATAATCCATATCATAAATAAAAAAAATATTACAAATATGAAGTAGTATTAGTGATGTGGACAGAAAATATAAGTAGTGTCATTACAACCAAGTCCAGTCATCAAAGACAAAGCAGAAGCACGTAAGCCAAAAAGATTTATATGAAAGCAAAATTTGAAACTACTTTTGTAAAACAGAAGAAGGAAGATCACTAAGCAATGTAATAGTTCCTCTGTGCTAAAAATTTTTAAATACACTTGCATTCAAAATAAGATGAAAAATGCCAAAAGATTGATTCTCTAACATTTATCCCCCCCCATCAGCATTCCCTAAATCTCAATTTTTGAGACAGGTAATCAAATTAAACAAACTAATGGCTATCACTCACACACCAAGGGAATAGAACGGAAAATTAATTGATGCAAATACTTAAAAGTCAACTACTACCATGCCTATTTTGCATATAAAAACAAAATGTGCAAGAAGAGACATTTCATTATAGATCCAAACATCTCCACATGTGTGGAATGAATTACAGGTGACTTAGCCTAGTTTTGCAAATCAACTATCCACCTAACTTCACCGGAAATTTCATGTTCTTCCGTCAGCATAAATACTAGACGTTTTAAGAAAGCAAATAAATGAACAGACTCAATCTCATTCTTCTTTAAAACATATTTGTAATATTATTAGGAAAGTCTTTTTCTTACTCTCTTCTTAGCATGCAACAGGTTTTTTTGTAGTTAAATTGTTATACTAAATTATCTGAAACGTAACTCTACAACAAGAAAAATTTATCACGTTTGCAGCATTTTGAGACATACTGTACCACTGTTTTATCGGCATTTTGCTGTTACCACAGCTTTTCTCTTCTCCTGCCACCACTTTAATTTGTTCTGGGCACTTGCTATTAGAAAAAATAGTAGTGTCTCTCAAATCACAAATTATACTCACAACCAAACAACCCAATAATATATTTGCCAAACACTTAAGAAGTCAATAATTTGGAGTGGAAGTAGGATTAGTTTTTAAGTCCGCAAGTGATGGTATCAATTCTGAAACGTTTAAATATTAGTTTACAAATATTGCTTATAGCTTAATAGCATCATAGACGTAACTTCACAAAGATATTGGCTCTAGACAGTAATTATATCCTCAGCCTAATGTTGCAGTTAATGGACATACACATTTCAATGATAATTGCAGTGCCTGAACATGATAATATGCCTTTATTAGCAGCTACAAAATAAGTCTCAGTTACAGCCAAGCGCAGAACTGAACTATGCTAATTATTTATTTTTAAGATTGCCTGATTTGTGTTATAAAACTCTAAAATAAAACAGCACAGCACTTAAACCCGTGCTTTAATTGCAAACGTGATTAAATAATATCTATATAAACGTTCACGCAGGTTTTAGTTGTCACGAGTAAGTAACTTACAAGTTAGCAAGATAAAGGTGTAGATAACTGAACAGCAAATACACTGCACTTAAGAAAAAAAAGGAGATTTTAAATATTTAAAGATTTTAAACAGCGTTGCAAGAAAAGAAGGAAGACAAGGAGTATATAATGTAAAATTTGGGAAAAGAGAAAGCAAAATAGAAATTCCCCAAGCAAACACAGAAGCAGAACTGCTGTATAGTCCAACAATAAAAACATTATCAATTCCTGCATAAAACAACCAAGTAGAAAATGACAGAATTGAGGATATGTAATATGAAGAATACTTTACAACTCAACCTGATGAGGAATCCAACGTTTATGACTCTGCAAAGTTCTTACTGTTTATGTCCTGATAGGTTCTTTGCTGTACAGAACTTCCAAGTAATGGAGAAATTCAATAAAAAATTTTCTAAAAGTAGTTAAAGAACAGACACAGTGTATTGTGATTTAAAGTTTGCCAAGGCATTTTAAGTAAGAATTGCTGTCTAGTCCCATGAACTAAAATGTCACAGATTCTAGCTCCCATTCTGAGCACTGAACTGCTGCAAGCCAAACCGGCCACTCCAATCCCACAAAAAGATCCTACAATTCAAAGTCTGAGCTATAGATTTCACTAGTTTTGTGGTTGTCTCCATGCTGGAAGACAGATCTTTTGTTCAAGAAGCATTAAATGTTCTCCTCTCATTTTTGCTCTTTGAAGCTTGGAAAAAAGATTTTTCTTTAACAGTATGACTAAAATCACCAGGAAATTAATTGTCAAGTATTTGTCCCTTTCAGTCTTACCTTTCCAAGCATTTTGACCATACTGAATGTTGAGTGTATGTAAAATGCTTGAAATATCTTTGAAATTTAAGTTGGTACCTTGTAACCTCTTAAGTTCTGCAGGTAAGCATAGTATCTTGCTCTATTTTAAAGCTAAAAATGTTTAGAAGAAAAAGTTTATAAAGAAGTCATTAGTAAGATTTCTTAGGATGTTTGTATCAGCTCTACAGATTTGGAAAAATCCTGCAATACTATGATCATTCACCATGATAATATCTACTTATTTTGATTTCTGTACTAGCAATTATATTCTATTTAATCCAGCATGGACTGTTACATGACTTTGGAGCCTTTTATGACCAGTACTATGCAGTGTTTCCCTCCCACCATTTATCTGGAAAAAAACACATAACTCTTGTGTTTGGCAAAACAAACCCAGTTCTGTTTGTGACATTCCTTTCCTGCATACAAGCAGAGAGGGAAGGCTACATGCTGCCTCAAAAGGAGAAGAATTTTACAACTGCTGTTGAAGCTTTTCATCAGGACCAGATGGGGCCAAGCCCCACTGAAGGCAATCCCTACTTTCTTTTCCTATATGAACTGCAGGGAGACTGGAGGAGAACAGTGTGGTAGCTATGAAACAGAGTGAAAATGAGATTTGGCCCAGTGAAGTGAAAAATACCAGTGACAGTATTTTTCTTCTGAAACAACCATTCTTTATTTTTCCTAGAATATGCCATAGAAATAAGTTGTATCCAATTCTCACTATGATGCTTCCTTAACAAACTCTAAATGTTAAACTTAAATGGGAGGCATTTCATGCAATCTGAAAAATATTCAGTTCAATTAAAAATAATTGATGCATGGTGAAATAATTCTTCCCAAAGCTGCTGTAAAATCTTCAAAAAATAAAGCTACTTAATAATTTTCATCTCCTACAGGCTAGAGAGAAGCATTATTGCATATTAAAAATTGGAGTGTAGTTTTCCCAGAGGTAAAAGAAAGTTATTAAAACAACCTATTTATTGTTGATATAACTATCCATTTGTGCTACACAAAAAGTAACAATTTCAGTACATTAAAAGAAAAGCTAATTAAGGCATAATTAGTATTTTCTACGTTTTGATAATTAAGGGTTAGTTGGCTATTTCTTTTCAAATTTCTATTTGATGTACCCCAACAACGCCTTTAATGAGCAGCTAACACTATTGAATCCCTGATGGCTGAGGAGTTTAGTGACCACTACTACATTACTTTCATTTATCACTGCCTCTTTACCTATAAATTAAAGTAGCCCTGTAGCTATGTTGATCTACTTTATATCAATTTCTTCATCCATATCAGCTGAATATGTATGGCATTAACCTCATTTACTAGTTTGGAAAAGCTGAATTAAAATGAGATCTAATTTCTAGTGCACAGAACAATTTCAAAACTGCCTGCTAATTTCCAGCACCTGTCAGTGTTGTGATCTTCACCTCACTGTAATGAAATAAAACAGTATATATATTTTACAGCTCAGAAAAGGATAATAATTCATAAGTGTTAAGATATCATTAATCATGAAGATGCTAGGACCCAGAATCTTTTATGACACACAGATCAACATCTTTACTTGCCAAGATCCCCACTAAAGTCAGTGGGACTGGTGCAGATCTCTGGGTCTTACATTGTGCAGGGTGAAAAGTAGTCATATTCTGCACAACTATGCTTTTTTGGGTTTTGGGGGGCTTTTTTTTTTGCTAGGTCATGCTTCTATGTCTGCAGGCAATGTAATAAAACAAATATACATATAGTGAAGAAATATCAAAGTAACATAAGTCAACAGAATACACATTGCACATTAAAAGACAAGCCTGTGTTCAGTGGTTAGATGATATCTGGTTACATGCATTTTTTGCTTTCAGCCACTGCAAACAACATACAGCAAGGAAATTACACTTTTTCCTCCCCCTCTAAACATACTGTAGTCTAAATTCTAAACCCTCCAGGTATTTTTTTATCATAATGCAGATCTACCTCATATGTCAAGTCTATAATTTAAAAGCTTTAAAAACACATATAGATGCAATCCTAAATGTTAACACAGTAACTTCTTTATATTGACCACATAAGCAAACAAAACACGTGCTGGATAGAGTAAGAAATCCTATTTGCATCCCCCCACTTGATATTCATGCTTTAACTTGTATTTGTAAAGGCTCTTTATGAAACATTCATCCATACTCCTGCTTCCTTCTTCAATCTCACCTGGCCTAGACTGAAAACCCAACCGGATTCCCCAGATTACTCAGCTGATGTACCTACAGAAGGCGACCGATGCATCTCTTCATTTGTACATGGAGCTGTTTCCCAGAAACAGAAGAGTCCAGATTCTAACTCCTACTTTGCCACCTTGTGTCCCTATCACTTTTACTTAAGGCTGGAGCAAAAGCAAAGCACGGCTTGCTGGAACACCCTATTGCCAGTGACCTTCACTTCTGGAGGTATCCCTCAAACTAGACCCACCTGGTAGAGATTACCTCCAGACTTCTCTGAAGACGTTCAGGGCTACCGCTTGATTACGAAGAGCAGAACAGGGAACCATTAACTGCTTCACAGTGGAGCAAAAGAGTTTACTTAAATGCATTTTAACCAATAACTTCTTTTTAATATACAAAGCAAACACTAACCTTACAAGCATAACTATTCTGGTTATGATTATGGGTGGGATTTCTTAAAAATTGCTCCGCTTATAAAAGGTGAAAACAGAACTCCAGACATAATCTGTAATCAGGCTCTGCTAAAGAGCATAGCTCACACTTGCGATGACTAATGTTTCCACCACACTACGCTTACCTAACAGGTGAACAGGTTCCAGTTTTGACCCCTATGTTTCAAGAATAACAATAGTAACTAAAGGGATAACTTTAGTTAAATAGCGCCACATGCTGTAGAAAGTAAACATGACAAGTGCAAAACAGAATACCACAAAAAACCTGGAGTGTAAGGGACATGATAGACACTTCTATATCCTAATTCTAAACCCTGCTTAACACTTATTAAACACATTAATATTTTTAATGTAATTTCTTTCTCACATATAGAACCACTGGTAATTGTCCACTAAACATTTCTATTTTCAGTCAGAAAATATTTAACTAAAAGCATTCCCTTAACAAAGAACTTTATTTCTGTATGCACACATTTTTCAAGAGCACACTATTAGAATAATTGCACCTCAAGAGAAAAGTCTTCAACCAAACCAATCTTTGCTATAAAATCACTGTAAACTGTGTAGATATGAAAAACTGAACACTGTTAGAAGTGTCAGGACTTCAGATTCTGAAGATGCCTTAATATTAAATTTGTTTCAAGTTAAGGACACAATTCTAAGTTAACTTAAGAAATTTTAGTAATTAAATTAGCTAAATTAAATTTCCTGTGATATATTAATCGGCAAAACTTATTCAACAAGTTACAGCTTGATTTACTTTTGGCAATCTCTCAGTACCAATTAGAGACAGTCAGAGAGCCAAATACACCCACCCATGCCATCAACTGCTGATGCAGCCTCTCCTCTCCCAGGGGGCAGTTTGGAATAGATGCAGTTTGAACCACTCTAGGGAAGACTACAAACCCCTCCTGTTGCTTTTTTTCCCCCTCCAAGGACAAACTGGAAGCAGGAAAATGTCCTGGCTAACAAGTCCTGCCTTTTTATCCTTGTTTAGCATAAAATTAGTGTCCCAAGTACAAAAATTATGAACTATATTTATTATCTGTGTTAACAAATACACTCTGCAACAACACAAGCAGTGTTCAAGCACAAGGAGCAGACCTCAATGTCTGATCTACCCGCCACAGAAACATAAGAAATTGCATTGTAACTCATGAAGCACCTGCTCATTAAATGACAACTCTGCTCTAACCCACAATAAAAAAGGCAACTAAAATACATTCGTAGCATCCCCCAACTTAGTTTTTGCACTTGCCATGGGAAGTTACGCAGCTTAGCAGAGATGTCACCAGATAGTGTCTCTAAACTGCAGGCTATTCAGTGAAAGTCCCACCTGTGGCTGGATAACTAAGAAAAGATTTTCCTTAGCATGGATAAATGAGGACTGAACTCGTTTTGAGCTTGAAAAGGAGTCGGACTCCTCTGCTAACTCTCCATGTCCAAAGATACTGTAATTCCTGTCACTCTTAACACTCATATTCTTCTTTTTAAAATGGCTGTAATGAGTTGCTTGAAACATGTCAGGCTAAAATAAAATCCAGAAATAACAGAAAATTTTCTTATCGGTGGTTGATTGACATAACACACAATACAATAGAGGAGGGCTCATTTTCCTGCAAAGCATGGTTTTCACTGGCTAAGCCACAGCAAACAACCATGACCATTTATAATAGTCTTATTATGAAGCATGAGATTAGACCAGCAGGACTTCTGGTTTATTCTGTACTTTATGGAAAAATGAATTAAGTATACCTGGACATAAATCAAAAGCCCTCATAGCATCCTGGGTAGTAAACACCAGTACTCCGTTACTGGTACAGTTAAAAAAGCTTTCCTTAAGTCTTCTTTCCTACAAAATTAAGCCAATTACAGCCTGTCTTTCCCTTGAAGGTCCCTGAAAACATCTGGTCACTAGCTTTTCTAAAACAACTCTCACCATCCTTGATTTTTTTGTCCCATCCCAATATTCCATTTGCTAAAATAAAATAAAACAGTATCTTCTGCATCTTACTTGTGTTGTCATACTCTCTCATTTGTCTACAGTTTTCTCAAAAGCATGGTGCCCAAAATTGGACACATTTTTCCAGCTGAAGCCCAATCAGAACCAAATACACAGAACTGAATAAGAAATTCCAGCACCTGACATAATATTCCTGCTACTTCAGCCACAAAGATGTATTTTTCTTGTGTACAAAAACAACACACGCTGTTACCCCTGCTTACGCTCCACAGCACTTTCTGAAATAAAGCTGCCTGGCCAGAGACTTCCCAGTGGTAGTTGTAAGAAGGAATTTTCATTCCTGAATATGGTGTTTCACCAACATTTTAAGCTTTCTGGTTATTTCTCCAGCTTATGAAGATCTTTCTGAATTCACATCCTGTCCTTTGTGATCATTTCCTCCCAGTCTAGTGTCACTTGCAAATATAAGTAATTGTATAGTTGTTGATATGTTAAGAATATTGGAAAGGAAAAGTCTCATTCAAAACAGCAATGTTTTGTCTAATAAATAACGTGTCTGATGTCAGGAATCAAATTTGAACACAATATTACACTAACAGTAGTGGCTAACAGTGGCACGCTACAGTAATGCTAGAGCTACCACAGAGGGAAGCTGAGACTACAATTTCAGTAACGCACAGCACAGTGATGTTCCAGACAACTTACTTTCTACTACCCTGCCAGCATCCAAATCAGCAATATGCCACAAAAAGATGACTACAGAGGCTAAGTCATATCAGCATTAAAACAAAATATGTATTGATAGACAAATCGATATTAATAGTGCTGTACAGTACAGGAGAATCCAGTCTAGTATTCAACAGAGACATAATAAATATACTCATTCAAAGGTCTATCTGGTCCAAAAGACAGTATCTTGATGTATTATTTTTGTATTGGAAATGTAATGGTAATAAAGTGTATTACAGTATCATGGAAGAGATCTCCAAGGTTTTGCTATTCTTCCTTCGACAGCAAGACGCAGTGGACTGTTTAAGAAGAATGCATTAATTTACCTAGCCAATTTTCTTTTTCTATAATGAGTTTGCTTTTATTATATGCACATACTTAAGAATATGAGTTAATTAATGAACAAAATTTGTATATTTATATAGAAGACCACTTCTACAATTTCATTAGACTACTCAGCCTTTTCTAACCATTGTCTGATTTTCTGTATGCAAGATATGATCAAATAAAGAAATATTCTCAAAAATTATTTCAACATGGCTGAAGCAAGCAGAATTTCCATTATCCACTCTGTAAATAAAACAATTCAAGCAATCTTGAATATTTATATAAATGTGTATTAACTTAGTCATTTGATATATGTCTGTTTCTTCCGCTTCCAAGTGTGAGCCTTTTTATTGCGTATTTGTAGATAGCTGCCAGCAAGACACAGTATCAGAGGATTTACAACTGTGAGGGTAGAATGCCATCTGCTGCTATACTTGCTGCTACAGCAGGATAAAACAGAAGAATCATACAAGTGCTGCCTTCTGCCTTTCTCTTAACTGTAAAATGTATACAAGCATCTCATTTTATTAAAAATTTAAAAAAATCCCAAACCATCAAAACTGGGAGCTCAGATGCCTTTACATGCAGCTTTTGTTATAAGATCTGGTAAAATAATGTGATGTGGACCATGGGATTCTATCAATGCAAATGAGAGACTGTTGTATCAGGCCTACTAGAACAAAACAAAAAAGAAAGTGTAATTTGATTGCAAACTAAATTATACTGGTAGATAATGTAATCAAAACAACAAAAACCGAAAAAGCACACTTTGAAAATGCATTTGTAATGAACTATGGGGTTGCTAAATTGGGGACAGAATTTAGAAACACCCCTTGAACTGTTATGCACCACAAAAGCCTTGCAAAATTCCCACTTTCCCAGTCTGGTTACATACAAGACACATGTCATAGGCAGAGGCAGTATATGGAATATGTTACATTACCAGTTTGATTCATGTCTACTTACCAGGGCAGGGGAAGAACCAAAACAATAAAGCAAAACAACACAAAAATCCCACAGTTTTCCCCCATGTCCTTTTGGTAAAAGTTAATTCTTTCTGTTCAAAGTGCTCTTCAATAAAAGCGGGCTGAACTAGATGATCTTTAAGGTCCCTTCCAACCCAAACCATTCTATGATTCTATGAAATCAAATGGAGGCATTAGCCTGCATTTTACTCAATAATTAACCATTTAACCTTCCACACGCAATGCAATTGCAGAGGCAGTCTTATTCAAAACACATTGCTGAGCTGAATAAATTCATATGTATTGAATTCTGGTGTAGTTGGCAAGCGCTCAAGTTTTACATTTTTTTCTATCATAATGGAGCTCCAGGTGATGAAGTATAAATAATGCACTTGAGTTTTTTGCCTGCTGCTTCACCCACACGCAAACGCTGCCAGCTTTCTATAACAATGGACATAAAAAGCTTGGGTATACAATCTCCTATAATTAGCTGTTAGAGCATACTATACATTGACAGGACTCCTCCACAGTTACACCTCGATCAGTCAGAATATAAGGTAAAATCAAAACCCTCAAAATCAGATAGAAAGAAAATCTGGGAATTAGAGATCAGAACAACAACTACTATACACCCATGTTGCCTTTGAATTGCCATCACCAGGAGTTTTTGCAAATGAAAATACGAGGAGCATGAATACATTTTTACGGTGTGCCTTCTGTTACTTAGCATTAGAGCAGTGCACCACATTTAAAAATAACAAATCAGCTTTGACAATTGAAACACATTGCTTTCATGAAAAAGTAATTCAGTATAGTGTAAAACTTTATTTTTAATATTAAGTGAGGAGCCATTCAATAAGGTTGAAGTACAGTTCAAACCTGAAGGGATAAAGGAATTCTTGAGATTGGGACTATTCACCAGAAAGCAAGGATAGAGTACTACACAAGTAAAACCAAATCTCAGTCACTGTCACAATTCTTGCTAAAGATTTGCTTGGGGCTCCAACAGAATTCTTTCAGTCTTTCTCAAGATCAATTGATCTCATCTTACTGACATTCTCTTTATAACATCTATATTATGACTGTCCCCTACAGTTAAGGTGAATTAACTGCTGCTTCTTCAAAAATGCATCTTACTTTTCCCTCTTCTCTATTTAAAATGCAGAAAAGCCAAGTAATGTGAGAGATACAGTGGAAACCACATAAATGAGTAACTGTCAAAAGAACAGAACTATTAAAAGAATAAATCTTGTGTACCCAGCTGTGAAATATAACACAATATAGCAGAACCCAGCTAAATGTTTGAAATAAAAAATTGAAATGCAAAGTAACCTAAAATTGTTTAATGAACATAGCTGTTAAAATATTAACTCCTGCATACCAAAACTCAAAAATATACATGGTAGGAAGCCTGCTCAGATGAACAACACATTCATAAGTTATCTATCTATCTATCCACCTAGCCAATCAGCCACCAAGCTAAGCTCAAAAGCTTTTATGTATAGGATATATTGACCTGCCAATTTCTGCACAGGCTTTGTTACTTCAGATGTTGTGGTTTACAGCAAATATTTACCTTTGAGGTGTGCTGAAGCTGGTCGCCCACATATGTTTTACGGAACTGATCCAAGAACCACAGAATTGCCAGTTCTACTTTTTCATTACTACACTGTGGTAACTGGGCATCCATCAAAGATATCAGCTGAAAAACTCTTAATGATAGGAAAAAAAAACATTTTCAGGAAGAATTCTCAAATTAAATATTGTCACAGCTAATTTCTTTAGGAACCCATCAGCCATTTTCTGCTTGCCTGAGTTTCTTCTAGGATTTTGTTTTGTTTAGATGCTAATTATGCTAATTGACCACTATTAAACATAAACATCAACATAATGCTTTTCTAATTACTTTGTCACTTGGAATTTTCTTAGATACATATGTTACACTGTGGTGAGTTTGTAAAATGTTTTCTTTCTTGGAGCATCAATTCCATGATGAAAGAAACAAAGAACTCTGAGAAGCATGGGTCTCAAACTGCAAGATAAGAGCTGTTCAAGTTCCCTGGAAACTATTATACTTAGAAATATGCACCTTATTCTTACATATGCACCATATAAGCCACTGTTTGCCTCGCTTCTTCCCAATTCTCTCTCTCCTAAAACATCTGAGCAAACATGTATTTTCTGACATAAATTCTTACTTGGTATATATCTCCATATTACCAGGACTGATTGCAAGAATCCATTTCAGCCTATGTCAGCTAAGAAAATTTAATACTTTTTTTTTTTAAAAGGAATATTCTTTTATTTAATTTCCTGTGTTCTTCTACTATCTATCCCTTAAAAACCTAATTCCCTAGCAATTCAAAAAGTTATTCTCACCTTTTGCCAATTCTGAAATATATAGTCACTGGATTAGAAGTCAGTAGCTACTTCATCTGTAAGCCTGTATATTAAATCCTCTCACTTTTAATAAAAACATAGTGGAAGATTGCTAACACCACAGAGCCCCAGGGTAGATTAGGAAGGCAAGAAACAAGGGAGAAAATGTAAAGCTTTCTATCCAATTCTAAGTTGTATGCCCTTTTTCATGTGTTAGCTAGTGGATGTAAATAATGGGATCAAATATGCATGCCTATTTTAACATACTTGTGGGTGAAAACAAGGATTAAGTGTTTACCACAAGGACTACATGTCATTCACAGTAATCCCTAGCTCACTCCTTGCCCTAAAACTTGCAGGAAGACTGGCATGTATGTTTTTAGATCTAGAGCCTTCCTTTTTATTCCAAGATTTAGTCTAAAAATAAATCTAAATTTTCAGTGGTTAACCAGCAGTTCCTCTGCACTTCTTCACCCACAATAATTAATGTAAAGGAAGTAGTGCAGAAAATAATAGCCATAAATCACAACTAATAAAATTAACACTTGTATACAAGTATAATGCACATATAAAAACAGGTAGCTACATGGGCATATCTAAACACTGCTTATGGTGAGACACATATTTGCCTTTAATCCTCTTCCCTTTCTCTGAAACAGTTTTGAAATGACAGCCTTAATGACTCTTTCATTGCTCAGGATGATAAATCAGGAAAGATCAAAGCCAGTGGAATGGTCTCAACCCACAGAAAGTCAGTACAGTCCCTGAGCACCCACCACCCAAGAACTGGACCAAACCCAAGACATTTAAATTCAAAATATCCGCTGATACTAAACGTCATTAAAAAACCCTATCAAAATAAAGAATTCAAAACAAGCAATACTTACCGACAGGATAATTCTCCATCCATGGCATCATGTTCATCAGTACTAGTGTATGTTAATCGTCCTCCCACAAAAGTACCCACAAAATAGACAAGCCATGCCAGACGTCCTAACATTAAAAAGCAAGAACAGTTAATGATTACAAACCATTATGCTAGCACAATACACTTCCATAAGGTATCAGTAGCTCTATAAGGTATCAGACTGCAGAACGCTGTCAAGAGAACAGTTAGGTTTCTCCCTTTACCAAACTTAAAACCTACCCAGACAAATCAACTAACAAAAAATTCTGAGCAGAACTGACAGATAAACTAGAACAGCCTATTAACATGGACACGCTTATAAAGAAAACACAAAAGAATTAACCTAAAATACAAATTAAGCAAACTCAGCCTGGTGAGATTAGATATACAATTGATCTAGTATTCTCACTTGCCTGAAGTAAGTTACTTCAAGGCATGGAACAATTTTATCTACAGTGGGGCTGTTACATCTACTTATCATAGCATTAGGAAGTAATTGAGACTCGCTAAAACCTACTTCTCAGTTCTATTTCAAATAAAGAATTATTTGTAATATTAAACTACTATCTGAAATTATTTGTGCATAAGAAAATATTTATGTCCTAAGTCAGACACATTCTTCAAGAAAAAAGTTCGTGAACTACCACATAGTTTTGAAAGTCTCTGTGGACTGTTTTCTAAAAGGGTTTGAAAGACAGAGCTCATCCATTTCAAGCCATACTGTCATGCCTTCTGATCTTCCAGATTATTTAGCTCTCTGTTTCCACTAAAGCACTTATAAGATCCACTGGCAAAGTCCTTATCAAGTCAAGTATGATGCAAGGAGCATAATTTCTGTAAAGCTAAGGTCCCACCTATGACTCCTCGAGTTTGTGTATGTATTTTGTACAGACTTTCAAATACTGAAATCCTGCTTTATAAATATGGAACCCTTAAGTTTACAAACATTGAACTCAGGGGAATTCTTTAGGCCTCTCTGCTGGAAAATCACTGCCATGTTGCAAAACCTGTATTATTTTAATCTCTCTGGCACATTAGAGTGGAATAGCTTTAAATCTGACCTACTGATACCTACTCAAGCCACATAGATTCCTGCTTCAGCTTTTCAAACTGTGAATCCACAGTAACGAACGGCATCCTCTCTCAGGAAAGATGCGTCTGTTTTCCTAAGGTAAAATCAAAACTAAGGCCTAAATAGCAAAGTAACATATAGACCGGTTAAAAACCTCAGGATACCGCTAAAAGTTTCTTCCTCAACTGAAATGCAGACACTATATGGCAGTAAAGATACTTTTAGACTCCATTTCATTTGGCAAAATATACTTTATAATAAATTAACATGAATTGATTGAAAATAACAACACAGCAAAGACAACTCGGAAGAGTTTCCATTTAAGTTAAATTAAGTTACAGAAAAGGCTTCTCAGTGAGATATTTACATAAACTAGATGCCTTGCCCTCATTACCAGGATTTTACCAAGTGTTGACAGCATAATTTACAAGAGTGAAGACAATACCTCGTTGAATTAAGTGTCTGCTGAACTCACTCTGAAGTTTAACATAAAGGATAAACTACACATAAACAAATGAGGTCATGTTATGACTGTAAAAAATATTTTATTTTGGATAATTTCTGTGTACATTATCAGGACATGCACAGTATCTACCAAAGGTCTTGAGGTTTTATTTCATGTTTGTTTCAAATCTCTGATAAACTAGTCTTTATTTACGTAACATAAAACTTCACTTAATTTCCCTCCTGTTTTACATTGTTGAATTTTGAAAAACCCAGAACTGAGAGAGCACAGAATGCTCTACTTTCTAAGCTCCTTCAACCAGGAACAATTAACAGTTCTGAGGTGTTCCAGTATCCTCATGGCCTGAATCTGGGGACTATACATCGTAAGTAATTCTGTTTCAGTCAGAGGTATATAGTACAGTGTGTTCTATACATAAATAAGATGCTGAGATCAAATGTACACAAAAAGATAACACAGAGTATGGAACAACATGCAGATGATTTCAACACAGATACAGGAAAGTATTCGGGTTTATCTTAAATCTCAAGTCTTATTTTTAAAAAAACCACACAAATATGTAGTACAGTCTGAGATCTGTAACAGAAAGCACTTTGTGACAGGGAGAGTTGACCTTTGAGACAAGACAAGATATATGAAGAAAACTTCTAAATATCTTCTCATGTTGTTCCTGTTCCATTCCTAATAATCTGGAAGGATGGTATCAGCTGTCCAACAACCAACATATTTCCCTGTTTCAAGATCTGTGCTCCTTCACAAACAGGACACATCCAAGGAAAATCCCATCAGACACACTACATGTTGTAGTACAAACATCTGTTAATATAGGACACTAAGAGACTGCACCATCATTAGCAAAACACCAAGGAGCTAAAGTGTCTAAGAGAACAGACATTGCTTAAATGAATTTAGCATTAACAGTTACTAAAGAATGGCCAAAGATGGTATCAAAAAACAACTGTGAAGTGGTGCTAGCTGGTTCAAAGAGCAGAGCCACCACTTTGGTCAATAGCCTTTTTTAGAATAAAAACCTGTCTTCCTTTCTACAAATTCCAGTAGCTCATTTTTAAGTACATAGTTATTTTTCTGATGATAGCCCTATTCTCTTAGCACAATACCAATGAATAGGTATGACTTCTTTCCCTCTTTTATACCTTCAGTATTTAAAATTTTCAGTGCTTTTGCTTTTGCAATTACTGAGGCAGACAACATCTTTTCTTTTAGAAAATAATTATTGCTGTAATAATCTGTAATTATGGTTTATAACAGCAATAATCCCAAAGAAATCAGTCATTACCATAGATCACAAGTAATCATTAACTACTGTTAATGACCCATTTCTTGGGGATTATTGTTTTAGTAAACCATGACCGTATCACTATTGATACAGAGAGCAAGACAGTATAATAAAATGAGATCTTAATATTACATTAACTTATTTTGTAACATTAAAAGCTATTAAACATCCAAATTTAAATATGTATATCTAGGGGATATAACAGTTATTGTTCAATATGAGCACAAATGTTTACTTTGCAGAAAAAAAACACAGTATTTAAACTGCATCAAATGTTTTCTAATGCGTAACAGCAATCCCCAGAGCACTGACACTGAAAGACTCCAGCTGATTGTTTCCCTTTGGCCCCCCATGGCTGGGGAATGGAGTATAAATTCAGACTGCAGCTGGTCAATGAAATCAGGACATTAATGAAAGTCCTCCCAAATAAAACTTGATAGGTGCATGGAAGAAAGTAGAATTAATAAAAAAGGTAAGTAGGAGGTCTTATATAATTAGTGAAAAAATGGCTCCTACGTAGAAGAAAACCAGCATATTCAAACTCAACAAAAGAAGAGCAAAATAAATCACAAACATCTAATAGCATGCAAAGAAACAGCTGTATTATGCAGTAACCTGTCTCACCTTTTCAAAATAACACCATTTATCCATGTACAGATGCAACAGCCATAAGATAACTATATTAGGAAAGAGCCAGTAGTTATAAAGACAATTTAAGTGAGACACAGAGAGGACTGAAAGGGGGGGGGGGGGGGGGGCGGGCAGGGGAAGTACTTATTATTTTTACAACTTACACTACAATAAATAACTTGAGTTTCTTGAAAGTTAGGCAATTCATCTTAATAGAGCTGTATAAAATAAATTAAGGTTTTTAACATTACATTGATTTTTACAGACAAATACAAAAAGAACAAAAGTTAATATCTTCATTTTAAAAAAATGTTCATCAAGTTGCAGCTGGTTCCTGTGAGGGCCCCTGAGGCACTGAAATGTTGATTTTCAGAAATTAAAAGTTTTTACTGCTCTCATGTATATATTTAAAGATGTAATAAGATGTTAAAACAAACACATCAACTGGCGATGTATCCTATTTAATACAAAGACAACGAGCCAAAATGTGGTGCAAGGTGACTTGGATCATTAATTTCTATTTTGAGAAAAGGTCTAGTTATATCTGCCACAAGATCACCACTGTTTTTCATATGCAAGTATATGGTTATTGGCACATAAAACACAGTCTAAAAATTAAATTAAATACTAACCTTCCTGAACTGTGATTTCTAATGGATTCCTACTAGAAGAGTGCAATAGTTTTTGGTAGTTTTGTGCATTTTGGTCAAACAACTGTACAAGAAGCGTACAGGTCTTTTCGTATTCACACCTGCTAACTGTGCACAGTTGCTCCAGCTGTTGGAAAACTGTAGCTGTATCATCCAGTGGATCTTCTAAGCCATCTCTGGAATAGAGATAAAAAGTAACCACTTAGCCACTATTGCTTAAAAAGCTGTTTTCCCATCCAGATCTTGTACCACTGTCACTGAACTGATCAACTATAAAAGCCTTAGCAGCTGGTAACTACAACAGACAGACTTAAGATCTCATTTTACTTACATACATACCCATACACATCCACACAAACACAGAACAGTATTATATTTGTGCCTTCCTGTTAACATATTTTAAAAAGCAAAGAAGAGAGTAGATGAGGTTGGCAGTATGAACACAGAAAGGTAAATCCTGAAGAACTGAAATCCACTGTGCCTGAACAGAATGTATTAACAAGCAGCATCTTACTCAAGAGGATGATGGGAGGAAAGAATGGAGTACTTAGTAGAAATGGATTTTGCATATTTATTAAGTTAAGCACAAGACCATGATAGCAAAGCCAACAAGCAAGCTTCAGTAAAATTCCATGCAACTGCTTTATAAATCTTTATTTTATTCTGCTGTAAACAAGCTGTGACCCTATGGGATGCCTATAACAAAGAGACCAATAACTCCTGCCATCAAGTGTTAACTATACTCATTACACAAATCACAATAGGAAAGGTTTATTCATCAGAAGGTTACCCTTTTGTTGCATAGGCAACAAAAAATCGACAGATGAAGATAACATCCAAAAATCTAACACTGCTAACATCCAAAGTTTGAAAGATACACAGCAGCTGAAAATCCTGATGTTCAAGATGGTCTGAAACAGACCTCCTCTCAGGTATTTACAAATATTCAAAATAGAAGTTCTCCTTTTAGTTTGTAGAAAAGCATCTGCTTGTAGGAGAATCATTAGTTCCTCACTCACCCTTACTCAAAAGGGAGAATAGCTATTCAACACCACCACCCACCACCCCCCCCAAAAGGGGCAAAAGTGACTTTCCTTCCATTGTTCCAAGCTACTTCTTTTCTGTCCAAAGGACCAGCTGGATGGCTCCCGAATGGAGGGTGATATTATTGACTATACTGGTTTGTAAGAAAAATGGTCATTCCAGAAAACAGGATTCGTTTGCAAAGATGTCAATCTCCTTGGAGCAAAAGGAAGAAGTCTTGTGAAATCAGCTCCCAGACATCCCATGTTTCTCAAGAATGGTCTGGACTTTTGATATTAAAGTCTACATTTGATATTGCTGTCTACAGAAATCCCACAACTAAGGATCTTCATCACACAAGACAATAAGATAATACAACAGCAGTATACAAATCACTTAGAGGTAGGAACGGGTACATGCCAACAGCATTACCAAGGCTGTCTTAAGAATGATACTGACTGGTGGAAGAGAAGGTTGGTACCTTCCTCATGTTTTCCCTGTTGGCTTTTTTCATAGATTAGAAAGCTTACCCCTCCACAACATAACAAGGACATCCAAAGAATCTCTGATCAATGCCAAACAAAGAATCTGAATTTTCAGTGCTGATGGTGATGCTGATGGAGATAACAGCACATTTCAATGGAACTAGTCATGCCAGATGGTTTGACCCTGAAGCTCAGCCCTACTGAGTGCTTCAAGACTGGAAGCTGATATGGAATGTACAACTCAGTAGAGAAGAAAGCTGAGACATGAAGGTTCAACCCTGAGATTCCACAACAGAGAAGACAACTTAAAAATGCCAAAAGAAGTGTAGGCTGGTTGAGAGAAGGCCCAGGAAAACTGAGTGCACCTGAAATCAGCTGCTTGTCCTTCCCTGTCCCAACACTGGAAGCTCCCCTAGGTACCATTAATTCTTGTTCCTGAGACAACAATAGAGAAGGTCGCAATTTTCAACCATTAGAAGTCAGCCTTTAACATACCTATGGTGATAATAACATAAGGGAAATAACACCAACCTTAGCTTAGTCACTAAAGAGTAAGATGACAGATTACATAATTTGCAGACATGAGACTTTGTCTAAACTGAGACAAAAGGACAACAATGGTGAAGTTGAATGCACTTCCTCACACAAACTGAACAAATGACGTCATCTCAGTAATGTAAAATTGAAAAGGTAAAGCAGATGTGGCTTGTTCTGCAGTACTGCAGTCTGACAGGAATTCATAGAAGCCCTTGGAGAAAGTTAAATCCTTTCAGCAATCTAAACTCTTTTTTCTTATTTGCTATATTATAGAGTGACTATAAAATCATTGACTTAAACTATTAAAAAGAAGATTTGAACTAAGACATTTTAAATTGGCCAATTTCAATCTTGCCAGTCTAGCTTGTTCTATTTGGTCTTGCCCTTTCTTGTGCGTGGGGTTCATTCTGCTTTCCCCCTAGAAAGTGATCATCGAGAAAACATATCACAGCTGAACAATACAGTTGATTCAGATAGTCTTAAAAAAAAAAAGGGTGGGGGGAATAGGCTTTTTTCAAAACACAAAGGCCCATGAGAGAAAAAACAATTAGAATTTACATTTTATTTTGGCCTGGATTTAATAAACAAAAGGAGTAAAATTATATCAGCCAATTAAGACAATCTAAAGAAATTGCTATGATAATCAGAACCAGTGTACTTAGATTTTAAACATAACCAAAATATAATATGCCAACAAGTCAGAAAATTAAAACATTCCATATTACAGTTTTAAAGTTGCAATTACAAGTTTACCTTATAACTACAGGAACACATTCCAGTCTAGAAGTAATATAAGCTTTTGTTATCTCAGGTGCATATGTATCTAAGAGATGGGGTTCTGCCGTTTTCACAAAAGGTACAGATGCTACCATTCTTTGCCACAGAATTAGCAAATAATGAACACTATTTGGAGCGAACTCCCAGTGCTATAAGAAAACAAAACATACTTCTGTTAAAGCATCCCAATGTGAAATTTTAGTTGTGAAACATGATGCTTTTATCTTAAGTAGTCTTACTCATTCACATAACTACTGAAGGACCCAGTCAGAACTGAGACATACTATGGCACACATTATAGAGTAGATCCAGAATTACTTATAGGCACTCTCACCTCCTTCAAGGAAAATCCATGATTCAAAACTCAGAGCTAGGCCTAGATTCTTACACAGCGCCTGGTGGGATTTAAGTTCTATAAAAGGGCCACTCAGAAATCCTAAATGTTGAGTGTGAAACTGTCTAGAGGCACCTAATAGGAAATGTAAAGAACAGAAATGCATCTCAACTTTCTTTTCCAAGAAAAGCCTCTGTTGGCAACTCAGGAATTTCAAAGCCAAAATCTTCTCCTAAAGGTCACTATCTTCAGCTGCTATTCTGAAGACCAGAGAAAGACTCTGGAGGAAATACTAAAATAACAATTATAGTATTACTCAAACAGTGTGCACACCTTTATCTTGGTGTGTCAAAAATAGATCTGTAGAAGTTCTAATACTGAGAATCTTGATCCTGTGATATGTGTCTTTCTCATACAAATATGGGTCCCTCAAAAATTTAGACATTATTCCACATAGCTTCTGAATCCAGCTTGGATAGGAACTTTGTACTCAGCAGCTCAGCATACAGGCAATGGGGGCGGGGGGGGGGGGGGCGGGGGGCAGTGTGTGTACGTATATACACACAAAAGCAGAACTCAAGAACCGAGTCAGCGTAGGCACTTCAGAGTTTACATGGGAGCATATGTGTAAGTATTTTAGGGTTGGGTAAAGGGTTTAGCTTGTTGGATTTTTTTTTTTTTTTTTTTGAGGACTACGGCTGGAGGATTAACATCCATCTATCTCCTAATTCAGTTGTCACTTTCTTCTTTAAATCTGCTCCCATTACAAAACTTCATACGAAGAGTGGGAACCAGTTCTACAGAATTTAGAAATCTGAGTTACATCACTGTCAAAATATATTTTTATGTAAAAACAAGCCTCACCACCTCCTCAAAAAACACCAACACAGAGAACTAGGATCAGTCCTCTTTGTCATTCAAGAGTTCAAGAAAAGATAACACTTCTGTAAATATTCTTACCTGTAGGCTAGTAATAGTAAAATTTGCTATAAGTTGGATGACTTCTGGGTAATCTTTCACCATTACTAGCTCTCCTAGTTGATAGTTTGTCTTTAGTCGAGCCAAAAATCGACAGAATTCATGGTAATTACCCGGATCAGATAAACCCTAAATTTGAAGAAGCAAATTTTAAAAAGTTAACAGCTTAATCTAATAGAAATTTTATGAGCACTATTGCTAATTGGGTGACAGTTTTATTTGCATAGGAGTTTTGCTTTGTTTTGAACAGAAAATCAAAGCAAACAGATGTCCAGCTGAAAGTGGTTTTGATAGATTCAGTAGACTGTATATGAATGAAGACTGTAACTCAAAAAACAAATTCACAGTTGTGTTAGCATTTCAAATAAATAAAATAAAAAGTAAAGAGATACCTGTGGATTTTCAAGTATTTGTTTCACTCCTTTGATTAGATTACCGAGATATTTGGCACGTTCCGGATTGCTGAATAAAGACCTCCTTGTAGAAGCAAACTGAACTAAACAAGAAAGTGCCTGAAGAGTAAAAAAAAAAAAATACTTTAAGATTAAAAAAACTTAAACTTTCAGAATAATTATCTCTTAGCATTTGAAGCAATCCAACCTACTGCTGTCTGTAGTACATTCTGTGGCTGAAGATTATTTTTGCAGCAATGCCTATACAATCATTGAACACAAATATGGCTCAGTTTTAAAATTCCCTTTTACAGCAGCTTCTGACTTCACCAAAATAATTAGGTGGATGTTTTCTATGTGGCTGAGCAGTGTTGAATTGGGGGAGGAAGGATTTGAATTCTTTCAGACTCAGAAAAGAAAACTGGGGTTGAAGTTCAATGAAGAGACATTTTGACTAGGCACTGAGCCAGGGGTCTCATAGCATGCTAACACACAGAGTAAAACAGGGTCTTCTGGACAAAGTATAGATGTAAAAGACTATTTTCCTTAATTACTTGAGTGTAAATCACTAGGTGTCACTTACTAACTGAGACAGCATTGGTGGAAGGGAATGATACAAATCAAAAAACAGGTCCAAGGTCTCTGGCTCCAGGAAGACTATGGAAAAAGATAAGTTGGTTTTATCACTCTCCACAAGCAGCAATTCAGTATCTATATTTTAATAGAATCATCTTCTTTTTAACAAAAACAGTAAAGAGATATCACTGTACTTGAGAATAAACTAGATGCATTATTTCATTGCACAATATTAAACAAAGCACTATGCTCTTTTTATCACATTTAATCGATCCTATAGCTCATAAAAAATACTTCCCTTAAGTGCACACAACGCAGTATTTTGTGAGTTGCTTACAGAATGCTGTTCTGTATATCTACCAATGTAGGTAAACTGATTTCTTCAGGTAACTACAGTAATACAGTAGTACAAGAGAGGTTCCAGATACTAAGGATTATTTTAGTCTGTATTTAAACAAAGGCAAGTTTTTAACAAAAGTTCCACAGACTATCCTGAAGTCTAAAGACTGATAAACACAAAAAAATACTTAAACCACTGAGTTACCAATTCACTGTGGAATCACATCAAATGAACTATAACATTACTCTATTTTATGAAGGGGTAACAATAGGGTAGAAAAAGTTCTCCAATAATTCATAATTAAATAACCTCAAAATTAAGTAACATTGCAAAGTTGTTCCATTTAGAAGCATTATTTTAAATGAAGACATGCAAAATAAAGCATCACGTCACAAAGGTTAATTTCCTTAGGCACTCTCTGTGTTTAATGACTAAAGGGAGATCCCTCCAGGGACAATTTAAAATATCTAAACTAAAACCTTGGGAAAATCTATCCCCTTCTCCTTCCTAGGGGGTCTTGGAAAATTACTGTCACTTGCCCAAATTCATCCTTTTGTCAGTATTCCCCTGCTTGCCATGTATTATTGCTCTTCATCCCCCACACTGCAACTAGACAACCATCTGCACGTTAACGGAGAAGGATTGGAGTTATGCATAGAAACTGATGAAGAGTAGTATTGTTGAAATAAGGAGGAAAATCAAACACTACAGAGTGTCATGCTATACAGGCAAGCCAGGTTTAAATCTCCCATCTTGGGTATGGAAAATTGTGAAGTTGCTTTAGCTAAATGTATCAGACTTCCAATCAGGCTCATTTATTTTGCCAAGAAGCAGGATAAATTCACCTACCAGGAGCTCCACGCTGCTAGTGCTAAACTGTGTCCATTACCCAAGGTAATTTCATTAAAGATAGCTTGGACATTGTATTGGGTTTGTGTGGCCATGTTTTGGTAGTGGGGGGCTACAGGGGTGGCTTCTGTGAGAAGCTGCTAGAAGCTTCCCCTATGTCTGATAAAGCCAATGCCAGCCGGCTCCAAGACAGACCTGCTGATGGCCAAGGCCAAGGCCATCAGTGACAGTGGTAGTGCCTCTGGGATAACATATTTAAGAACAGGCAAAAAAACTGTACGGCAGCAGTCAGAAGAGAGCAGTGAGAATACGTGAGAGAAACAGCTCTGCAGACACCAAGGTCAGTGGAGAAGGAGGGCAGGAGGTGCTCCAGGCGCCGGAGCAGATTCCCCTGCAGCCCGTGGTGCAGCCCATGGTGAGGCAGCTGTGTCCTGCACCCAGGGAGGTCACCAGTGGAGCAGATGCCACCTGCAGCCCGGGGAGGAGCCCACGCTGGAGCAGGGGGATGCCCGAAGGAGGCTGTGACCCTGGGGGAAGCCCGCGCTGGAGCAGGCTCCTGGCAGGGCCTGTGGCCCTGTGGAGAGAGGAGCCCACGCTGGAGCAGGTTTGCTGGCAGCACTGGTGACCCCATGGGAAGGACTCATGTTGGAGAAGTTCATGGAGGACCATCTCTTGTTGGAGGGACCCCATGCTGGAGCAGGGAAAGACTGTGAGGAGTCGTCCCCCTGAGGAGGAAGGAGCAGCAGGAGCAATGGTGATGAACTGAGGGAAATCCTCATCCCCTGCCCACCTGTGCCACTGGTAGGGGGGGAGGTAGAGAAAATCAGGAGTGGAGTTGAGCCTGGGAAGAAGGGAGGTGTGGGGGGAAGGTGGTTTAAGATTTGTGTTTATTCCTCATTACTCTACTCTGATTTTGGCTGGTAATAAATTAAATTAATTTTCCTGAATTGAGTTTGTTTTGCCCGTGACGGTAATCGCTGAGTGATCTCTCCCTGTCCTTGTCTCGACCCATGAGCCTTTCGTTACATTTTCTCTCCCCTGTCCAGCTGAGGAGGGGAGTGAGGTGGGCCCCTGGCATCCAGCCAGGGTCAGTCCACCACATACTTATGCTAGACCACCATCAAACCTCTGGAGTTGAAGAACCAAGATGCAACCCTTCTGCTGCCTTCATTAACAAGGTCACATACTAGAGCAAACAAGCACACACAAAAACAATTTCACAGAGTTTTCTCATCACGAAGAAGACAAGAGAAGACACATGCTACAAATGCTGTCCTCTTCAAGGTGTTCATATGCCAGAAATGAGAATAGTATTCAGTGCCTAATTAGAATAATTTTATTTACTGTGTATATCTGTTATAGACTACATTTATTATTTCTGTCTGTAAAAATAACAACAGAAAAAGTGTGAGAGAAATAGCAGAAGAGGTTTACCAATATCTCACCAGCAAAAAACTCTACTCCACACTAAAATTTATTTTATATTTGCAAGTACTGTGATGAAGTTACACAATCCACTTCAGACTACTAACAGTTTCGATCCTTTCTTACTTGTTCTCCAGTTTGTTGGAATCTGCACAGTGCATAGGTCATCTGCAGATTCATCAGCTGAATTCCCAATAAAATCAAAATTAAGACAGTTTAGTACAAGCTTCAAAAGCTGCATTGCTAGACTTTGTTGCCGTTGGTCCTGAAGGGTTAAAGGTTTTGCCATGAGCTAAGGAGAAAAGAAATCTTGTTAGGTTATCTGCACAGAACATGCTTTAAAAATAATTTTGAAAAGGAAAATGTTTGGATATAAAACTGCAAAGTTCAGAGCAAGAGGACACATACTAAGAGAAAAATAAATCCTTCAACAGTAAAAGCTATAGTCTTTCCTTACGACAAGGGGAAAACCAGGGACATCTTCCATGTCAAGTTAAAGCTCCCAGACTTCTAAATAATTTCTGAAAGCCTGGTGAAACAATCCTTTTGCGTAAAATACTTACAGGTAAAACTCAGCATGTCACTGACACTGTTTGTTAAAGCAGTGCCAACATTCACTGCAAAAATTAAACTGTGAGGTTTCATGTTTTTCTCTTTCTGTTACTCCAGACCAGCATGGAATATACATTATACACATCATATGGGTAAAAAATATCTTAACTATTGATTATTTTCAATTATTACTTGAATTATTATTATTTTTCAATTGATTATTTTTCACAGTATGCATACCCAAAGATTGTTCCTTTGGTAAATCTAGAAAAACCTGGCATTAAAAAACAATGAAATGAACAGTCTGTAATCTGACTGTACCTATTCACCACCTGCATAAACAAGCTGTCAGTGTCTCTACTGCTTTATAACCCCTGTGATGTCAGAGTAAAAAAAGTACTTGTTAAGCAAACCAAACTGTTGGGATTTAGAAGTCTATTCAACATACTGTAAGAACACATTTTTCTCAATCACCTTCTGTAACTATAATAATTTAAATAACTTTTTATCTTAAAGAAATTACTATCTCAAGATTACACACACAATATAAAGGCACTGAAAACCATCCTCAAATTCATTAGTCACTGATGCAGTTCGTGAACATTAAAAAGAAAACTGACATAATTTTGTCTAGAAAGAGAGTAAAATAAATGCAAATGCAACAACTTTACCCGGTTCATCTGCTCCTTATTTAGACTCAAAGTCACATCTCTCAAGTTTATTAACAAAAAGTTTTTAAATTCAGATGATAGGAATTAAAATCAACTGTGTGTCATTAGATGCCTCATTAATGTGATAACTGTTGCACCACATTAGAATTGACACTAAATTATGAATTCAGCTTTGAAATCAACACTGAATTTGTGTGTGTCTTATATAAACATAACCTGCTTTTCCACCAATCCTCTCTATAACTTTTAAACTCTTGAAATTAATTTAGTGATTTCACATGTTAGTTGAGTGTATTTTTCATTGTATTATGGACACTGAAATATTTCTAAACCAGCTTCCTATACTAAAGTTGGTATTATAAAGATATTAATTACAATTTTCTTATATTTGCCTGGAAATCTGTGTGATGTCACTCAGCAAACCTTTCAACATAGAGACTAAAAAAGTACCTGTAGATCAGCTGAACTTAAAGAAAGCTAGGAAGTGGCTACCGCAGGATACAGGTTCTCACACACACATTTATTGTTTTGATGTGTAATGGGGTTTACTACATCTAAGAAGATTCTTCCAAAAATATCAAATTCTTCTTTTATATATAATTTTGCCATTAATATGCAATTCCAACACTGATTTAAAACATCCTGTGTACATTAGCAGAGCATTCCTTCTTCAGAGGTAAGGGCTTACACGTTATTTAATTTCTCTATACATTAAAAGAATATACTGCCTGTCACTCAAGCATTGGTAGCTGATCACATGTGCTCTTTCAACTTATTGCAAATGTGAGGTAAAACATTCTAGTTAGACTAAAAATGTACTGTGAAAGAAATACAAGCTAACACAGTTTATCTCATTTTTTACAGCAGTACCTCAATCACATATCTCAACCTTGAGAATTATACCTCTAGCCAAAATGTAATCACTACCATTATCTACTAGATGCCACTGCGATGGCATCTGTGTTTAAATTCTTAGCTTAAACACCTGTGTCCAAATTTCAACACCTAATTCATTTGGTTTTCAGAAAAACTGAATAAACCAGCACTCCCAAATAAGTCGGAGAAATCAGGCAGTATTTTAAAAATAAGCTGCTCTCAAAAGCAAAGAGTTGCTTGAGCTTAAGAGAATCAGAATGGTACTTCATGGTGCCAATTCCACTGCTACGGAAGGCCTTGATCAGCACAAAACGGAAAGTGCAAGTTCCAGCTTTGATCTCAGTTCAACCTACCTGGTCCTGAGAGACCTAGCTTATAGCATGCTGTTCTTCACCACCTCCTGTCAAGGCTCTTGAGAGGCTGCAGCCTGAATTACCCCAAAATGTTACAGAGAAGAAAAGGGAAATACTGAAGGAGAAAAACACCTTGGCCAGATTTGACTGCGCTGCCATACCACAAGATAGAGAATTTGCCTTTCTTCTTGATCGCTCCTAGTTTAATAAATAATTCTTTTAGCAAATACTGCGGGTGGGAGGCCCAGCAAAACCGAGATACAATTAAATTAAGGAAAACATCTAAAAAGAAGTTAAGTTCAGAACTTAAGATAGTTCATCCTTTACAACAAGATATAAAGAGAGAGATGGCAGAGAGAGAAAGACTGAGAGACAGCAATAGAGACATGGAGGGACAAAGATTGGAATTTGTGTCTTGGAACATTTCATTGTCACTTGAGCTTAATTGGGTGTCATGTAATTCATTTAAATACATAATTCATCAACTCAAATATTAAGGACTCAAAGTGGGACAATTATGATGTTAACAATTTAGGTTCAACTATAAAGAGCCTCACCTCCTTCAAAAGAGAGCATGCAAGCATCAGGATGTCCTTTAGAGAGGTGTCACGGAACGAGGTAGCTATTTTACGATGTTTTGCTGAAGGTCTTGAATAATCAACCTAAGAAAAGTTAAGACAGAATAAACATTGCTCCCTTCCTTGCTAAAACCAGATGACAGGTATATCTGGCAGATTACTTATTTGACACTAGAAATTAAAATTACAGTCCAGCACTAAATATAGATCTTGACAGCTTCCTGAAGTGCCTCCTTTTTTCCCCTCAAGGTTGTCTCTCTTTCTGGATGGAAAGATCTGAGGCACTTCCTCAGGTTAAGATGTAGGCAAAAGAAAATCACTAGCAGAAATACAATTGAAAAAGCTGATCATTCACTTTGCTTTACTAGTTCTAGTGACTGTGATGAGAGAAACTTCACCCCATATCAGACAGGGTATGTATTTGGTACAGGTAGAGTTCCTGCACTAAGAATTTCTTGCCTCTCTATATATTGGGGGGGGGGGGGGGGGGAAGGAAGGTGTGTTAATCCCTTCATCTCTAAGAAATGTTTCTCCAGCCGTTTTTGTAAAGGGCAGGAACATTCAATACACTGCTTTATCAGCAATACATCCCTTGCAGAAGGAAAAAAAACAAACATGCTTACTATATTCATTTCCTGAGTCAGTTCTGAGAGAATCATTACTCCTATTATATAATGGTCCACAGTGCCCTACAGAAAAAAACAGATAGGATTGCTCAAACGTCACAGCTTGTAGTTAGTATTTTCCAACATTCTAGAATCAGATTGTATTTAATATTCTCCAACGTTTCTAGAATCAAGAAGAATTTTTAGGCTGAGATATCCTAAGCTGTTTAGAAGGCTTTCATGCCAAATTCTATCAACATTAATAGAACTAGACCTTCAAACTCCCTTTTAGCTCTGAACTAAAACTCATCATAAATTTTAAGAATTGTGTGATAACCCATCTGAAAATAGAGCCTAAGTAACCACAATCTAGAAATTCATTATTACACATTTCTCAAAGGTCTGTTCAGTATTCTAGAACTGGTAAGGCAAGCTGGATGAAATTCAAACCATCAAAAAAAATTAAGCCATGCATGGATGAAAAAGATCCCAGTGTCAGAAAAAAAAAAAAAGTTTTGAAATGCTACCTATCAAAAAAACTTAATTCTCTTCCCTCCACAGTAGTATACAATGCACTGGTTTGAACCGAATGATATACTCCAAGAACCTGTGTCTAAAAAGTGAGGCAGAAGGTGTCAAATATTCGCATATGAGGGTGCAATCTGATTATCAGTATTTAAGTTCCTTGGAATGTTTTGAAATTCAGACACAATGCAGAATTTTGCATTTAATTCATAAAATTTACCGGAACTAATTCACTGAGCAGTTATAGAAAAATTAATTTTGCTTTGTTAAAAATAATTAAAATCAACTGCAATTAGGCCTTGCCATTGAGTCAGGGGGAAGACCTCTATGTCTACTTTCACAGCTGGTTTGCAGGCTCGGCTTCCCTGCTGCCCAAAAAGCAGTGTCATTCTTGTCAAAATTTTCCTGATATTTGTCACAACGACATTCATTTTTGCAACTCTGAAGATCACCCAATGTTCAACTAATGAAGAACCTGGGTCATAACTATTCACTGTCATCTATTTTGTATTATCATGTGCACCAAAGCAAATCAGAAGAGATTTCAGAGAAATCTCAGGCAAAATTTATACTGCTGCCCCATCTGCAGTCTAAACATTCTATACTGTAATTTGAACACATCTTTCTTTTACATTTCAAATTGTTAAAATAGTCTATATGAATTTTTCTTAGATCACAGAAGCCTGCAAAAATGGAAAATGCAACCTTCCCTTTTTCACAGGTGTGAAAAGCTGCGTTGTGAATTATGAAGGAGCTGGGAACAGAACTGCAGACATAGCTGCTAATCCATTTTTCTATGTGAAATCACACTCAAATTCACACTGGATGAACTTCAATCTGGAATGCTAATGCATATGTATTTGAAACTACCATATGGTAATTATTAGCATGTATTTGTATTGTTTAGGGATTATTTTTTCAATTTTTATCTAAAATTTAATTCACTAGTAGATCTATGGCTTAATTTTCTTTTCTACAGGAATTCTTAATTTAACTAAAGAAATCTCTTAAGAAGCTAAATTCTGTATTTAAATCTCTATTTTTAATGAGCTACACACTGAAGAGTCACACTGCAATCATTTTAATAATAAATGCAAAATCCAATTACAGTACATTCATAAAAATAACTGCAAAACGGTGGAGAAGTATACTTGAGTGTTTTTAATAAACAGAATATTGCAACTTATCTTTTATTAGACATTCCCAATGTAACTCAAAAAGTACATTAACTTGAACAGTATTATAAACAAAGTAAGACTGAAAAACAAATGAGAAACTCATTGGCAGGAAACATAAACAGTTACCTTCATATTTTCTTGCTGGGTTGCCAGGCTAGCCAACACATACACACATAAATGGATCATTTTGGAAGTAAATCTCTAAATAGCTTAAATTTTCTGGTTTTTCTTCTCAAAATAAGTACTAGGCTTTATATTCACACAGACACTCAGAAAGATTAATCTGTATTAATTTTTCAAGCAGATTAGCCACCTCCCAGAAAACTTTTTAAGAACCTTTTTATACATGTTACAAGTATGAAATAACCAAGTCTGGCTAATAACCCACAACATCCAATCACTTTCTCCAGACTTACTTCACAGAAGATGCTGTGTATCTTTTACATCTTTAGCCACTGTGTCTAACAGTACTTACTCTAGAGTTGACATGTAAATTTGCATAGTGAACAGTCCATGGTGATGACTGCACTCTGACATTAGGAGAAATTATTTTCAATTTTCAAATACTATGTACCAAGATCACCTCTCTACCCTGTAATGCATCTTCTTTGTAACAGTGACCAATGCAGTAGGGGGACAGGAAATAACATGGAAGGAAATGTAAAACAAGAACAGTCCTGCCTCATCCAATTACTGGAGAGGGATGATGAGTGATCTTTCCTCCCAAACTTCCCCATATCCCTACCTAGAATGCATAATTTTTGGAATACATTAGATCTAAATACACATGCTAAAAAAGGTAAAGTTATAAAAACACTCTGAATTTGCTATCTATCTCCCTATACTGTACACCATAATCCTAGGAGAGACAGAATGTCTTTTTTTTTCTTCCTCTTCATATGTATGGAGACAGAACATACATATATGCAGGTATCTAAATACCCGTGCACACATATATGAATCATCAATTTCTCATAAAGTGAAAAAGGAATGGGGCAAACAAGGACCACAACCACGTAACAAATATATACGGTGTCTTGCAATTTTGTGTACCACAGTTCTACCTTTACACAAGCTTTCCTCAGTAACTTCAGACGCAGGGGTATCTAGTGATTTCTGCTAAAAATTAGCATGGGTGAAGTCCCACTGCTTCTACAGAAGAGCAACAATGTAAGACCGTAACAGTGAACACTCCAACAAATAGTTTGTAAAGGTATCTTTCTGATCAACCCTCTATGACAGGCACTTGAAAAAATACATTTGAGCTAGTGCTAGAACTGAACAGTTCAGCACAACTTCAGTGTTCATTATTACAAGAATCACAGACTCATGCTTTGAAACATTTGACAGCCTTACTCTTCAGATGGTGCAGTACCAGTGTTTCTAACCAGGTAACTGGAGCTAATACTATAAAAAATGTATGTCCACATCAGTTGAAAAGAATTAAGGCAAATTAAATAGAATGGCTTGACAACAGGGGCTGATGTTTTCCAACCACACTATGAAAAAGTGCTCTGGAAATAGAAAACCAACAAAAAAAGATGACAGCACTATGAATACTGTGAGGCACCAAAACCCACACCTCACACAAGTACCAAACCGCCCTCATATTAAACCCGCCCTCGTTCTTCATTGTAGGGTGATGTTCTGTTTTAAGCAACGCTCTTCACACTTTTTCCACACAAGTGTATAACAACTAAGTGATACAACATGCCAATCGCTGAAAATTAAGATGTCCAAACAGAAAAAAATGGCAGAAGCAAACAATTGTTTCCTACCTGCAAAAATTTTTTTACATCAGCAATAATGTCTCTGAAGATGAGCTGATCTTTTAGTACCTCAAACCATCCTAATTTTGTAATTTTAGCAATGACTTGAACAAGAGCTTGGATGACAAAAGGAGCCAGTTTGGGTTGAGATGCTACATAGTTCAGAATGTAATTTCCTGTAAAGAAGCATTTTAAAATCAGCAACACAAGTCTTCTGTAAAGAAAATTAAACGGTTCTATGGAAACTTAAGGCATGGGTTTTTAAAAAAACCCTATATTCTTATGGTTACTATAACTGTAAGTTATGTTAAATCATTAAATACAGCTAAACATTTAGTAACACAAAGCACATTACATACATGATCATTATTCTAGGACACATATGCTAACAGTTTGTGAATTCAGAGAACACTGGCAGGTAAAACAGGGTAATTTTTCATTACAGTCCCATATACTGGGCATTGATTATTTACTATGTAACAGCAGCTCTCACAGCCAACTCAAGATACACAGAAGTTTTTTCAGACAAGTCCCTACTGAATGTTCTCAATTCAATCTAGAACATCTCTTTGAGTAATGCACATTGCAGCTGCAGAAATCCCTCTCTAGAATGAAGTTGACCTGTTTCAAAAGCTGTCGAAATTCATAAAATTAAAGCTGATTAAATTTTTACCGAAAAGAACATTGAAATCTTTTCTCAGAAGCAGCACATTCTCAGCCATGCATTTCACAGTACTACTATTCCCAGAACTGATACAACAGTGCAGATTTTCTAAAAATCGAAGTTGAATCATATGCTCCTCGTGCAAAGCCTTTCACTGTTGAAGTCCTAACAAATACTTGCTTACTCTTTTAGGATATAGCAATAACTTTAACACAGATCCTAAAGGAAGGAAGTAACGAAAGTTTTGTAGGACCTTAATTCTGCAAGTAAGAACCTGCCCTTCAGTGACTTTTACAAATGTTAAGATCTGATCATGAGCAATGTTACATCTAAGTGACTGGCAGGTGTACTAACAAAATCTGCAACTTTCATCCTTTACAAACATGGAACTAAATCTCTTTAGCATCTTGGGGGACAAATACAAAGTCTATATGGAAAAAATGAGTATTTTTTTAAAAATATGAAGTAATCTGAGCTAACATTTATTTATTTAAATTTTGAAAATAGGAAATGTTGTTTGCGAGCTAATTGCAGAGAAATGATGAAAGATCTCACAATCACTTTTATGTTCACTCTCTCACAATGACTATTTTATGAATAACAGGATTGGTAAATGGAGAGAACTAGAGAAAACCCAGACTATCCACTGAATGGTTACTGTGCTAACGTGAAGTTTTAGCTCCCACTAATTTAATGAAATTTTAACCACAAACATTACTTACGAATGTCAATCCTTTGTTCAATAGGTAATGGAGATGCCCTGCTTACAAGCTTAGACAGGCACGTTGCTGCTAGAAGCTGCGCATAGGACATCTACAAAAACACATCAAAAGATATTATTCAAAAATAGGCTAATTAAAGGCAGGGACATTTATGAAAACCTGATAAATAATCAATAAACCAGACTGGTTATCAGGTTTTGGTTATGTTTGTTAAGTGTACCAAACAATTTATAAAAGATGTATTTTAGTGATATCTTTGTTTCATTAGAAACATAAATGACAAAACTCGAATAAAATAAAGTGGAGACCTAAAACTATCATCCCTTTGATGGAAGTCATTCACCTAAAAGTAATTTCAGTGGAGTTCTTTACTTTTGAAACCTGTTTTTAAATCACTTGATAATTTAGAACCACGAGAAGATTACCATGGGTCCAGCCCCAGATTAAATATATTTTTTAAGCGTGTTTCCTCTTTTTCTTTCTCTCTCTTTTTAAATTATTTGAAAAACACAGCAGAAATTATACTAGACCTAGCTTGGACTACCGAACAAGAATCAACTCCCCTATCACTTCATCTAGAGTTAACCATGAAATTAAACACCAAAAATGAAACTGAGTAATGATAAGAGAAAGGTTTAAACTAACAGACAACAGGTAAGCAGTTTAGGGATTTTTTTTTTTTTTTAAATACCCTTTTTTTTTCATTGTAGCTAATAGCTAGAAACAAAAAACAAGGTGATGTTCCAACACCAGGTTATACCACACTGTGTCCTGACACTGCTCTACAGGTGACACAACCCCTGATTACAACCCTTCTGAAAGCACTGAAAGCTAAGATGCTTCTCCTTTTTGTCCCTGACATCTGTAATGCAAGGTATTGTCACTTTGACAAAGACCACCTCCAAATGAAAAAAATTCTAGAATCATTTATGAAGCAGATTATGTACAAAAAAAAAAAAAAGCATTTTGCCTTTATTGTACTGACATGGCAATGGCCCATGACTGAGAAACCTATGTGAGCTTCCATGAGCTTGATCACATTTATGGATAACGCATCTTTCAGATACTTACTGTTCCTTGTTCTAATAGAAGTTGGCACTGGCTAAGACATTCTGGGCTATCAATTAGCTCCAAGAGCACCTTCTCAGCTTGCATTCGCTGTGCTAGATCAGTTCCTTCATATAGGTGGTTACACAGTACTTCTAGTTCTGCCAGACTCTGTTAGAAAAGAACACAGTTGAAACCTCCATGAAGACTTTTCAACCACTTAAGATTTCTTTAAGTGTTTATAAAGCTAGACATTATACCAGTAACACGAACTGTTACCTATGCTAAGCTTTCCAGTTGATTCATATTTAAACTACAAAAAATAGGATGCTTTTTGTGACATGAAGCCAAAAATAACTCTGAAAATTAAGTTGGTGATTCTTGTTCTCTCAGCTAACAAAGTATTTTTAAATATGGTTCAAACAATCTGTTTTTCTGAGTCTTCAGATGGGAAGTCCATTGCTTTTCCAAAGAGAGATTAAAAGATAGAGACCAGTGAACAGTTTGAGCTATGCTACTTGGAAAACTTCTGGCAAATTTCATTTTAAAAGCTGTAATTACTCATCAAATTACTATGCCTGGAAAAAGTTAGCATTGTCTGTATCTGTTGATATCAGTGAAAGATGAGACAATTCAGAAGCTATAGTAGCAACAGAAGAGCTAAAATTCATCTCCACGTAGAAGCTGAAAAAATTCTATTTGCTAAAGAAGGTGTGTGTGGGGAATATCTCTCTCTGATGTGCGGGATGATTTATATCTACTAGTCACCGTCTCACAGGAGAGATGAACCCTTTGAGCACAATTCAGAATCATTACACAAACAGAAGCTTTAGCACCCATCAGTTCCCAAAGCCCATGTAACTCCCATCAAGAGCCAGCCACATCATTAGAACGTACCCCGTAAACACTTCATGACTTGAGTGTGGCCTAGAAAGAGGAAAAGGGAACATGCAGTATCTGACCAGTCTCAATTAGAAATTTGAGTCAAAATCCTATTCACCAGCCCTTCCAGAAAGATGTTTTGTGCTTGAAATAAAAGACTTGGTTCAGCACAATCTAGCATCATTTACACCGTAGCTCAAATGCCTTTTAAAAATCCAAAACTATAATAGTGTCTTTGGCAAGCAAAGTGCATGTGGTTTTGTCAACCAAAGCATGTCATTTCCTAGAGACACACTTCTTACCATAAGAAAATAATCACAGTCTTTTTCCCATTTTTTGTTGTTGTTGTTGTGAATATGCAGTCCCAGGCTTTGATCAGCTTTTTCTGAACTTCAGTAATGATGACATTTTAAGAGTCCCTGATTTTCAGTCAAAAAGTAGCCATATACTTGTTCCTTTGGAGAAATTTTAAGAAATAGCACATTTGCTTCTTGAATTAACAGATCCAATACCTCAAAGACTAAGCTCAACAGAGACATCCTTTGATTTGTTTTTCCCCCACCATGTTCATAAAGAGTGGAAGAAAAATAAGAACAGGTAATCCCAGTAACGCAATTTTTAATGAAGCAAGATCCATGCTAATTAAAGTGAAAATTAAGACTCATATAATGCAAGCATACATGTTAGGGAAAATCTAATACAACACAAAAAACATATAACTGGGATGAAACAGGGGAATAAGGACATCTAGCAACGATAGTCTTCAGACATAAATTACAATGCATCTTTCCATGATGGAACAATTCCAATACAATCTGAGAAGCATGAACCAAATTACCATGTCATAACCAGCAAAAGTTAAAGACCTTTCTATATTTATCTGAAATTTGAATTTCAAGTCAGGACAAACTTGGCAACGAGTTTGAGAAAGGCCTGAATAAAACTGGGATATCAGCCCAATCACCAAGGTCTAAATCATCTGTACACTAACTGGCATTAAAATAACAAACCACTTATAACCGGGCTAAGCAATAATTTATAAACAAAGAACTGATAGTGGATTTCAAGAACACATGCACTTTAAGGTTACACCAAAATTTAGGCTACGGCTCAGAATTAACTTCTTGCTGACAAGTTAAAACTGTGGAGCATTTTTATCTGAAGGATAATGAGGGAATTTTTAAAGCAAGCCTGAACAAAAACTAGGTAACAATCTTCAAAGAAAAGCTGGTTTATTGGATATTGAGACTGATGACCTGCAGCACTCTGAAATGCTTTATCTGGACATGTTTGGTTCCAACTACATTATGACATAGTTTCTTATCAGTAGGCTGGAGGTATGGCCAGAAATCGCTCAGAATTCTCAGACTGCCAAGGAACTTGTTAGATGTTCTCTGGGTTATTTTTTATGTGTAGTACTGAGGAAACATGCTGATTTTCCTTGATTTGAATAGTGAAATCAAAAAATAAAACTTGAAGTCAGCAAATACAACCATCTTGTGTACAATGGCAACTCAGCTGAGCAATAGAGATATTAACTTTATTAAAAAAAAATACTCAGCGAAACCAATGAGAAGTCAAAAATGAGCGCTCTCTATTAGATATCTACTTTATTAAGAAAACAGAAGACTGTCTCAATCCCTTTTTTATTGTGAGACAAAACATGTGAAACTGATGCCTTCAAATACCTCCTTTACTCAAACCCTTGTCAATAGCTGAAAGGCGATTCCTAAGAAAACAACAATAGTGTCAGTGAAAGGGATCTAGCAGTTGGATGCTGGCTGCTTTAAGCGAGTCAGGCTTAGAAACAGACCCATATAAGTGGCATTTTTGATCACAAAGTGTAACTTTTTCCAAGAAACAGATTCCCATCCTAATGAAAAAGGTTAGATACTAAGATTTTTACTTTTTTTTTTCTACTTGTCACAAATATTATATTCAAGAATAAGCTAAATAGAGTTCTCCAGCTACTTCTGGTGCCACCTCTCCAGCTCTCAGAAGTCCCTGGCAGCTCTCCTACTAGCCTGTGAAAGAACCAAGGGCCAGAAATGCTGGGGGCCTGGCTCTGCAGCAACCCACCAGGCAGGCGGCCAAGGAGCCAAGCAAACTGGCAGGAAACCAGGTAGGTTCCTGATTAAAGTTTTGCTGACATTGACAAATTCCCACAGACATTTTGATTTTCATCAGCATTTTCTGACTGAAAATATTCTATTAAGAAAGTTCCACCAGCTCTATGCAAGAGCAACAAGATGAACATAACTGCTGAAATGCCACATTTAAAAAAAAAAAAAAAAAAGAGAGAAAAAGCCATTTGGGTATGAGGTGATAACAAAAGATATCTTAGTACTCCTTTTATGTAGTATGTCTGGTACTCAACTATTTAAATAAACGCCTAAAATGGCCTCTCTAACACTGCCAAAGCCCGCTGCCACCAACCCCGTGAAACCGCAAAAGATTTCGGATGGATGTTGAACACCCCAGCAAGTGTCTTCTGGGGGCCTTTTCCCGTCGTCCCCCCCCCCCTTCTTCCTCCGTTGAGACACAGTTTCAGCGGCTGATGTTCATCTCAGACAAGTCCTGGAGAGGGGCTGTCTCTGCTTTTCAGGGAAGAAGTGGAGCTGGGAGCCCACGCACGCCTTCAGGTGGCACCAAGCGGGCAGGTGCGGCTGGCGCACACGGGCGCGGAGGAGCCGTCAGGCGAGAGGGTCCCGCGCGAACACGCGCCGATGCGATGTGAAGCACGAGAAACCCCCACCGCAGGGCCCCGCCGGTGCCGGCACCGCACCCCACGGACACCGGGACGCGGCCGCTCCAACTCCCCCGGCGAGGCCAGCGTCCCCCGTGGATCGGCCCCGCGGCCCGGCACCAGCCGCGCACGCCCCCGCCTGACAACGGCCCACCCGAGACCGCGACCTCGGTTCAGCGCTCCGACGGCTCCCGCTCGCCTCAACGCCGCCGGCAGCCCCCGGGCGCCTTCCGCCCCTCTGCCAGAGCGAACCTCCGCGCCGTTCCCCGCCCTGCCGGTCCCGCGGCACCCCGAGGGCTCCCCCGCGCCCCCCACCCGCCCACCTCGGGACCTCCCCCGCTCCCTGTGCTCTCCCGAGCTCCCGGCTTGCCGCCCCGCCCCGCGACAGCCCCATGGCGGCCCCGGCCCCGCACGGCCCGTCGCGTCCCAACGGCCCCTGCCGCTCCGCCGGCCACGCCGCGCTGGGCGCACTGACCTGGACGCGCAGCGCCATCTTCCCGAACGGCGCCGGGAGCGGGCGGCGGGGAGGGGCCGTGGGCCCGGCCGGGCTAGGGGAGGGGGGCAGCGCCGCGCCGCGCCGGGGCCGGCCGGGTGCGAGGGGCGGAGCGAGGCCGCAGCGGGGGCGGCCTTTGGGGCTTGCGGGCGGTGGCGGGAAGGGCGGTGTGGGGCGGGGCGGGGCGGGGCGAGCGGGCGCCTGGCGCGGGCGGGGCACGGCGCGGCCCCGCGTGGGCCGGGGCCAAGGGCCGCCTCGCGCGGGAGGCGCCATTTTGTCCGTGCACCCCCCACGGCCCGTGGCCCTGTGGCAGGTGGGTGTTCTTCCTCTCGCGGTGCCAGCGGCCAAGCAGAGGAATCTCTCCTGACTGAAAAAGTCATGATTTTCGATAGTTACCGTATCTAAGTGCTGCTGTAAACCTACATTCGCTTTGCACAATGCAGATCAAGATACAGTTTCCAAAGAATTTACCCCCAGTTTGTGACAGCACCCGTGAACTTCCCTCTGAGCTTTCTTCAGTGAACGTGGCAGCTTCAGGGCACACAGTCGGTGAGAGATTGTAAGAATATTATCATTTTACAGCCAGCAATTCACAAGTTGCATGGACCTAACACAATGTAGCATTAATTTCTGACATTTATAAATCAATAGTAAACATGGGCGAAGCCATCATGATGCTGATCTATCGGTGCTTCTTAAAAGATCCAAAGCATGTGGTGCTGAGGTGATTTTCAGCCCAGGGCAGGAAGCAGCCAGGAGTTTCATTCTGCTCTGGAAACTGCTGGAAGGTTGCTGAGAGTGGAAAAATCCAGGAATGTTGCTTCAATACAGAAGGCCAAAGAGATGGTGCTCAGGTGGTTACAGCTGCATCCAAAGGGACAGATTGCTCAGTTATCCCAGAAAGAGAGGAATCACCCTCTACAGGGGCCTATAAAGAATCAAATTAAATTTAGAGAATAGAGTTGTCTCGGTTTCCAGTTGGATAATTCCCATTTTTGCTAACCACTGGTACAGATACCAGGCAGAGTCTGCGACTGCAAACACTTAAAAGTACCACAGACAGATACTTTACTTAAGTTCAAGTACTGCAAAGACAGTGATCCAAGATACTCTCTATAATTCAGGGTTAGTGAGGAAAACATGCCATGTAAATTAGAGAGAAGAAGGTCAATATGAACATTATCCAAGTTAAGGGCATAATGTGACCTGAACAATGTCTAGAAGTATCTGCATGGGAACAACTTGTTTTAATGCAGTCAGCTTCTTCAGAGGAAAAAGTGTGATTGAGTCCAACCACCATAAACTGAAGCTGAACAAATTCAGAACAGAAGTAAGCAATGCTGGCAGTCGTCCGCTGCAATAACTCACACCAAAAGATGATGCATTCCCTGTCACTAGATCGAGAGTGGTTGTTCTCCTAAAAGGTGATGCTGTAGGTATGTGAGCTGCTGTCATGGGCAGAAATTGGTGAGGTTGTATGGCGTGGGTTACAGAGCCTGTCACAGACTGTGTGCACGTACAACTTTTCATCGTATGCAATCAGAGAGCAGCAAGCTTTTGTCACTAATGAAGAAACCTCAGAAAGGCTACAAGAAGAGACGCATCTCTGTACTCCTTGTCCTGCTAAAGGTGAGCAGTGGTACCATACAGTAAAGAGCCAAACAGAGCCCAGGGTAAAACTCAGCAACACGTACTAGTTTAGGCTTCACAAGACACTTCCAAAGTCAGTGGCATGGGGAGGAAGGAGGATTAAGTAACAATAAAGTGTGATGGAGGGAAGGCAGCGAGGACTGCTGCTATAGCCAGCTGATAGCATTTATAAATATTGCACCCAAAAAGCTTGAAATTTTTGTTGCGCACACTGCTGTTTGATGTTATAACACAGTAAGAAAAATTTTTGTCTTGACCTCCCCTGCTCTGAACACCATGGTGATCAAAAGTCTGTGTCATTTTTATTCTGGTTAACAGATGATACAGGGCCTGAGCAGTTTGTGTAAAATTATTCATGTTTCCTTGATGCTCCATCACCCACATTGCAAGAATTCCCATGTGAAGTCTGGTAGCCCCAAATAAGAGGCCCAAACTGGTAGAATTCCTCTGGAAATGGAAGCTGCTTTAGACCTGGAATGAAAAAATGAACTGGGTCTATTCCTAGCTGGATTTACCTTCTAGCAGCAGAGTCGAGAAACAGTTGTAACAATCTAATTGGGGCAGGAAGTGTAATTTCTTTGTACATGAACTATCACAGTTAAATGATGATACCATCTTTGAACCATATGCTTTTGTACAAAATACCTTCATTAATTATTGGAGAATGAAGCACAATCAAAATGGAAAATGGTTTTAAATGGAGTTTCTTGTTCTCTTGCCCTCACAATTGACTGGTGGCTGGCACTTCCAAAAGTCAAATGGATCGTTCTTGAAAAGCTGGTTCAGATTACCCAGTCCCCTGATGATTGCCTCAGTCCTGGCATATGCCTTAACCCATGTTTTCATCCTTTAACCTATGAAGAAATAGAATCATTGATCTTTAGCCATAGTCTAAAAGCAAGGAAAAGTCACAAAACATACCAGGAGCAGAATAAAAGGGTTGGTAATACATACAGAGGAAAGGGAACAGAAAGGATTTAAAAGAGCAGAGGGACAGTTCAAAACAGAAGAATTCCCAGGACTGAGGAATAGGGAGTGAAATGGTGACTCAGGGGTGAGAAAAGTCAGACATAAATTATGAGGTAAATTTGGGAGACTTTCTGATGCAATACAATTACAAACTGTCTGAAGAGCCAGAAGCAGTTTGCCAGTATGGGTTGAGAAGGTAAGGGAAAGCTCTCGCATATCCTTCAAAGACCTTGACCCTGTGAGCAGAGCATCAGCTCTAGCAGTGACTGTGCATCCTGCTCCAGGTGACAGGCCATTGCCTAGGCTGTGCCACCGAGCTGTGCAAAGACATGCAGAAACGAGATTAATACGTTAAAGAGTTCAAGAGCTAAGGGTACTCTATGGACAGCATATGTAGCTAAGCATGAGTGAGAACTTGTGACTTCTGCAGCAATGAGCCAGTTTCCAGGCGAGTGTGTTTCTTCTTAGCCAGAAGCACCCATGCCCCTCCAGCCTGGGTCTCCTTTTTGTATCGATGTATGAGCACGGACAGAAGTTGAGAGCACAAAGCTTGTACCGCGGGGTAGGCAGGGAGCACTCGCTCAGCTGTGTGCTCAGCTGCACAGTGCAGCCATGTGACTGTACATTATTTAATCATCCATTGAATCATTTTAATCTCTGAGACACAGGCAATTGCATTTCTATATCCGATTTCTGTCAACTATAGCCTGATTATTTTAAGGGGGGAAAAATTGGTCTAGCTAAAGAATTAATAGATTCCTAGACTAATACCTGACAAAACTCCTGAGATTTAACACAGCAACTAAGAATGTTTGATTGTGAAACTACCCCAGATTATGTCAGAGTTGTAGCCCAAAGGACAAAGCTTCATTAAGGAGTGTAATTTATGTAGGAACTTTTATAGAATTCCTTTGTATTTACATGGGAGGGGAAAATGACATGGTGAAGATGCTTGTGTGACAGGCGTTGACAGGAGGAAGTTGTGCCACGAAATTCAGACTTGCTTCTGTGGAAGGTAACAACAAAATTCTTGCTGTGTTCAATGGAAGCTGAATTAAAGAGGTTTAGGTCTGCCTCACAGATACAGTACTGAGACCTCCCTGCAGTATTAATATACAGTTTCCAGCTCAAGTCTGTCTCATTTTCTGCTAGGTGGAATAAAACCAACTTGAATTTGCTGTTACTTTGGATTATGTGAATAGATCTGTTGCTACAGGCAATGCATTCACAATTAGATCCATTCATTTGCCATGCTGCTTAGAGAGGGCTGAATCTTCTCCATGCTTTTTTTATTTAAGTGACTTGATTAAAGCGTATAAACAAAACCAGCCATTTTTGTCCCCCCCCCAAAAGAAGTAGTAAATGTTCACGGTATCAGTGTTCCTTCTTTTTTTGGGATTTAAATCACTCTGGGATTTTTCCTAAAATGCAGTTTTCTTACTGAAAGGAATGGCTGACAAATTACAACAAATAATTAAATATATATATAAAAATACATACAGAGACAAGTGAAATATATTTAATTTAGAACCCTTTGATCTGGGAAGGTTAGCTTTTTTTAAATAGACAAAGTTCATCAGGCCAAACACTTGCAGACTGGTATTTGATATTGTTCTGCTATGCATTTTCTTATTCAAATTCTTTTCTTTCTATTTTTCATTTTATATTAAAACCAGCAAAAATCCCTGAAGAATTCTAATTTATTTCTATGGTTAATGATTTCAAGATTATCTTCTATGCCACGTACTAGTCTATGCCAGTATATATTGCCACAATTTAGCGATTGGTTTAGTAATCTAATTCATTTGCAATGCAGATCACAATTGATCTTGAATATATGTCTGCAGATTAAATAGTGCCATAAAAAATACCTACTTTAAAAAAAAAATCAGTGATTTCTACCAGACAATTTTATGTTCAAGTTAATATATAGTGGATAAGCAAAAAAATTTATTAGCCATATCACTAAGAAGACCAGGAAGAGCCCATAACAACAAAATCAGTAGTTAAATATGAAGCCATTTCATACTCCTAATTAAAACTAATTAATCTTTTCAATGATACAGCAGCATGCTTTCTACCCATAAGTTGACAATACTGCAGGAAGTCTGAAACAAAATAAATTATTCTTTGCTCGTTTGCTACCTGGACAAAGATCAATAACGCCTCAGGGCAGACAGTCCATAGCCAATCCTTTAACATAATACAAATTGAAATGAAAAATCTGCCTAATGGCAAAAAAAGCACAAACCAGCACATTAAAGGAGGAATTAGTGATGCACTGTATATACATTAAAAAAATCTATGCAATATGTGAATGCATACAGTAAGATTGCCCTTAAAGCTTCCTTAACACGGTAATTTAACTCTGAGTTACCTCAGTGTGTGCAGTAATCACTCCATGGTATTGTGCACTGGATAAAGAAGACTGCAGATACCGAGGCTTTACATGCAGATGCCCCAACTTTTGCTTCTTTAGTCATTAATGCCATCATAGAATCATAGGATGGTTTGGGTTGGAAGGGACCTTAAAGATCATCCAGCTCCACCCCCCCTGCCATGGGGCTCAAAGCCCCATCCAACCTGGCCTTGAACCCTTCTGGGGAGGGTGGGGGGCCGGGGGTGTTCAGTAATTTACTGCTATTCATCTGTCCTCAGCCAATGGCAACCAAAAGGTGTAACCGCCTCCCAAAAGTAGTTTTCATAGTTTAGTATCGTCCAGCACCCATTAATTTAGAGACAGCTTTCATGTAATTAGTTGACAAAAGCAACCGGAGAAATTTTTCAGGGTGATCACTTTACAATTTGAAGTCTTGTGTTTCTGAGTTACATTTGCACTGGTTCATGCTGATCAAGAAGTGGTTGAGACAGTTTCAAAAATGTGCATGTGTTCTGGCGGCTTTCAGAAAGAAAACGATGCCTGCTTTTCTGTCTGCCATTTCCAGAAGCATGGCAATGCTGAATGCACTTTAGTTGGACGTCGTATAGATGGGTCAGATAGAGGACAGTCCAAGACAAAGGACAAATAGTGGCTCTGTTGTGCAGATCTCTCTGCGTTTGATGGGCATGCACTGAGCTACAGAACAGCCACCTTCTTTAAACTGCAGTAATTCTCACCAAACATGATGCTGTTCAGAGTAAAAATAATGATCCCAAATCTTGAACCATTGCCTAGGGTGGTGGAAAGAAGCCGACACTGTTAGTAGTGCAAGAACTGTTACAAAAAGAAGTCAAAAGGTGTGCTTATCTGTTTGCATGTACAAGAAATCTTTTCTGGATATTCTGCTAGTAAAACCATGCACTTGCTTTAGACTGTGATTGCTTCATGTATCTATTAAAAGTAAACAAAATAACCCCCCAAAAGACAGCTATTTCGTCCTTGATAAGACTAACCGTGGAAAATTTCAAATGAGAAGGAAAATCTTGCTGAAACTTATGAGAAAACATGAACTAAGGAGATTAAAGACTATTTTTCAACCTTCATACTTAGGCTTGTTGCCATGTGAACAGTCTCTTGATATCTCTTAGTACATTGTAAAAAAAAGGGAATTGATACAACGTAAAAATTTTGTTTAAATATAGACATTTTTGCTAGACAAATCAGAATGTTTGAAAAATTACAACTTAATTTACATTTTAAAAATTAATATAAAATTTGATCCCTTCAATATACTTAGTAGACAGGTGCATGTTTAAGAATTTTATTTAACAGACTAAATGTATGGATTTACAACTGTTCTTGTTTCTGGTAAGTAGCATGATACACTTCAGCCAAAGTTGAATTTCAGGAAGGTGGATATACAAGTGAATATGTGTGTTATCAAAGGAGCCATTTACAGCACAGAGACTACTATTAATATAACAGAGTGTGGAAGGTATTGGATGGACAACAGATATATAAAAATTATTATTCAGAATTGTTTCAATTGTCATAGTCCCCGGATTCATATTCTTCCTCATCTTCATCATCAGAATGGTCATAATAGTCCTCATATTCAATGCTGTAGCTTGCACTTCTACTGCCAGCAGTAAATGCAAATGCAGGAGACGAGCCTGCAAGACATAATTGAATCCAGATTAAATTAGTTGTAGATAGGAACAAAGAGGAAAGTATGGCTTTGGATCTGTATGGCAAGCTCAGTATTTCTGAATCTTTGTTAAGTTACCTATTAAAAGGAGGGGTTTTTTTATACGATGACTTGACCTCATACCACTGGAGCTCATGATATATAAGCAAATTTCTGTATCATTCACATTTTAAGATGTTGAAAATACATTTCATTCCCAATACTAGTAAACTATGAGTTCAGTCCTCTGCAGATCCTATGCACCTGAAAGTATGACTAGAGCCAGTAAAGCTTTGAAAACCACTTGCAGAAACAACGTCAGTGGCAAACTAGACCAGTGACAAACTCCTCTAGACCAGGAGGCAAATATAAGACAATACATCTCTATCCTGCATTTGCCAGGAAACCCAGTTCTCTCTGCAGGAAGAAGGATGTTATTCTGCAAGACTCAGCCCAATGCAAAACAATAGTAAAGCTACTTCTTACATCTTTCCAAACATTTTCATTAAGGAGCAATAACTGTTTCCTTCCTATTTTTTTTTAAATAAACAGCTAAGCAGAACTGCCACAGTTCAAAGACTCCCTCAGCTACAACAGCTGTTGTTCTGGGTGCAGAGTTCCTACTAACATCAAAGGGCTTCTGTAGGATAAGGATAGTGGAATAATATGTCTCAGCTGTGTGGCTATAATCCACAGCTTTCTGTTTTCTGGAAGTTGGTATTAGAATATTAACCTGTTAGAGGATAAAGTAAATGAAGAGCACACAGAAAAGTCAAAATACAGACATCTTTAGGTAATTTCTCACATCCTTCATTTGCTTTCTGACAAACCCATCCTTTGCAGCCTGCTTGTATGCTTTTTTATATTCTTTACATCCAAATAATAAAAAAAATACCATCAATGACTTTCAATCTTGCAGAGGCATATGTTGCACCATACTTATTTTTGGTGTGGCAGATGTAAATGCCTTCATCTGATTTTTTGAGGCCTTGAATCTGCAGCCAGCCTGTCACACCATACTTCTGAGGCCCACCTCTTGCCTTTGAGAAGAGAAAGAAATAGTTGAAATTAAGCAGCTAGGAAACACCGTGATATTTCTCAAAATAAGTGTGGATGGATAAATCGTTCCAACTTTTGCCTTTTGTTTACTGCCATCATGCTTTGATTCTGTTTGTTTCTGCTGCCCTATCTTTTAACTTCTTACTGCTCTGTGCTGCTGAGTTCATGCTTTCCCATCTCTGCCCCTTAAACTTCATTGCCCTTCACAGTGCTCTCATTGCTGTTCCTTCTCATACTACTGACTCCCAGCGCTCATCCTGCCTCGTGTCTCAGCAGCAGTTCTTGCTGCTGCTTCAAAGCATTGTCACCTGATCTCAAGGTCATAAATTTCTTCAGGATGAAAGTGGCAGGTGGGCCTGGGTGAGTTGTTGGCAGCCAGGTGGCCTCACCAAGCTGACACTCAGCGTCCAGGTTTTAATGGATTGGCATGTCATACCATGAGCTTTCACACTTCATGACAATCAGTTTCAACTGACTTGGGCTAAAGCCTCTTAAAGGAGTGAGCTTTCTTTTCTAAACAAATAACACAAACCCATTAACAGATGTTAACAGAGATGCTCTCATGCTGAATCTATTAATGAGAGAGGTTAACAGGGTTCAGATTAGCCTCTGAAGCAACCAGCATTTTGATGGGGCTCCTTGCACCATTGTTTCTGAGCAATTTATGCCCACTAATCCCACTTGTGTTCATGCTGCCTCTGGAAACTTTTCTAAATAACTTAAGAGTCTTAGTACTTCAGTACTTTTGGTACTTTAATTAGCTTTTTACATGCTTTTTCTATCTACCTTTTTGTTCAGTTTGTGCCCCATGTTCACTGGATCTTACCACTTTTGGGTTGTGTATCCAGAAAGCTAGATTTGCCATGCATTTCTCTGCATAGGCTCTGTCCATTGGAGAAGGCATGCAGATGCAGACTTCAGGCTTACTGCAGTCTGCCTGTACATTTGACTTTGTTAGCTTGTCTCCTCAGAATGTTATTTCCATTTTAAGGAATTAACATTTTCATTTATTTAATTTTAGCTCAAACTTTCAGGCCATTTCTAGATTTGCTTGAAGCCTACACTAATGCCATTCTACTCTTTCCCCTCAGATTAAAACATAGTGTCCTCCATAAAATGAGCAAGTTTCTTTCCTTTCCTTTTGAACACCTCAGGGACTGGACCCAAATGGCAGGTCTCCAGAAACAGCATCTTGCAAAGCAGAAGTTTAGGGACCTGCCAGAATTGTGCTTCTGCATCAAGAGTAGAAAAATTGTTGCCAACAGCCATCCTTCCCAGAATGCACCTTCTTTCAGGTAGTAGCCTAAACGGTTCCATTTATATGTTCATTCAGTTTTTCCAGAATCATACCTACAAAAGGAGATTCTTCCATCTTTTCTTTCCCTGAAGTGGGCCAGATGGTACCCTGGCTGTTAATTCTTCTGCTTGGACTGCCAAAGCAATGATCCTTGCTCTGGCTGAAATCGTAATTCTTTATGTAGTCAGAGGGCCCCGCTGGGAATCTATTTATTGCAAGAGTGTTGTATTCTGTAGGAGGAATTCACTGATTAATCCCCCTACTCCACATCCCAAACTATATGACATGGAAAACTCAAGTTTTACCTGCACTGAGATGTGGGCATCATCTCCTGGCAGAAACATTTTATTCCCCTTTTTTTTCCATTCAAGGTGTGGCATAGGATAGGCTGACACCTCACAGCCAAAAATGACATCATTGCCTGTGAAGTTCTGGACATCCTGAGGTGGCACAGAAATAATAGGAGCTGCAAAGAACAGACAACGGTGCTTTAGAAGACAGTGAGCAAAAGGAAGCACAAACACAAAAGCATATAACATTCCTACTTACATGATAAAACTGGTTTGCCTTTTGCCATCTCGCACATTATGAAGAGCCACATCATTCTAAGCAGCTTTTAAAGCTCAGGAAACCTTGTGTCCCATTAAAGGGTAAACAGGCTTTTTAAAAACACTTACTTCAAAGGACTCGTCTGTCCTTCTCCTTGCACATGATCGTGAAAATTAAGCTGAAATTAAAAGTTTAATTTGTGTCCCATGAGCTGTCGTCGTGGACTAGACTCAAGGCCCACCAGTTAAGCAGCCAGCACTACTCTTCAGAGGAAAGTACAAGAAATTCTGTAGCAGAAAACCACGGAGTAACTTGATTGCACATGATAGTTCTTAATTTCTGTTACATTTTAGTTAGCTTAAAAGTCAAAATACTGATATTTCTAGCTTGTCAGAATTTGTTTTCTGAGTACATCATTGCCTTGAACTGGCTAAAATCTTATCCCCGTCTGTTAGCCATGGAATTCATTGCAACAAGTTACAGAATAACAGCTTTAATACGTTTCACATGTGTCCTCAATTGCTATCATTTTCATCTGATATTCTTGTTATGAGACAAGTGATTGAAATCCAATTATTTTTATAAGGTGTGTTATTTCTATTACAATTATTAGATTTCCACTTGTTTCCTCTTGTTCCCTTACCCTCATCCCCCTCCACTGTTTATTTATTGCCTCTGAATTATGCTCTCCCACTTTTTCCCAGAGAAAAGCTGACGTTAACCACGAGAGGGAGCCAGTCCAGGGATTAGAAGACCGAAAAAATAAACTATCACCTGATGCATTCATACATGATTTAAATACATATCCCTCTATAAGCATGTATGAACATACTAAATGTTAACAGGAGATGATGATATTTAGCAGCAGAGAGCAAAATAACATATTTACTGTTATCACAGCTTTTCTATTTCAGAGATTGCTGCTTTTTTTCCTGATCTGTTTGTCCTCAGCAAGAAATGTTTTTCCTGTTTTCTTTCTATTTCCATACCAGTGTTTAAAAATGAATGTATTTTCTGGGCCATTAGACTTGTATTTAATTACTGCTTTTATTTCTGTACAGATTGCTTGTATTTTTGTGCAGATTTCAGATGCTTGGAAATAGAAACTTATAGTAAATAATTAATACATTTTTACTTGCAATATTCGAATCAATATTTAGGTACAGCATTTATGCTTCAGTATTTGAAATTGTAACAGCCTGTTCCAGGTTTTCAAGCAAAGTTTCTAATACATTTGTCAGTTTTTCAGGATTGCTATCTTGCTGAAAATATCAAATGCATACTGATTAAAATTAATTGCAAACAAATTATACATCAAAGTATTGATTTCCCCATTTATGAATGCCTGATTAAACAATCCTGCTACTCTTCAAAAGTAAGATTTTCAAATTAGGGTACTTAGACCCTTTAATACTTGTTCTTTCATGAGAACTGTACATTCAGAATGTGTATTACTTCAAAAATCTTGTATTCAAATCAGCATTAACTGAATAGCTTGGATGAGAAATTTTTTGCCTGTGAACTTAACACATAGCATCTGATATTAAAAGAGACTTTGAAATATTAAAACTCAGTACAACCACACTCCTTTTAATGATACATCCCTGTAGTTAATCTTAAACTTAAAAAGAAACCAAATGTCTACATTGACTCACAGGAGTTCTTTAAATTATTGCCATATAAAGACAGCATGAACAAATTTTTAAATAGGCAGCTGTTGACTGGTTAGTATTTTTGTTCTGGTGCTAACACAGATGTCCTATGGATACACTGACAGCACTGAAGTAGAGCCAAGAACTGGGGCCTGCTTATGTGACTGTCCACAGACGTGGCTCAGCCACGCGAGGCTGAGGGCTCTGGCTTCACTACGCTGTCTGAACACATCCTTAGCCTGGAGGACATAAGGGTCTGAATTACAAACCTACATTATAGCTGCTCACCTGCAAGAAATTTGTCTGGCACTATCTACTGTACACCAAGACGAATTCCACACTGGAAATACCCCTTCCTCCATTGACTGTAGGGCGAGTACAGATGACTGCTTGGAAATGTCTAGATATGGTGGGAGTCCCCCCAGCTGAGTACTTTTATAGAGGTAGTTAAGGCTTCGCTGGACCGGGGCTGACCATGACTGGCATTATGTGAGATCAAACTCATAGCAAGTAGGAAGAACCACAGTTTTAATGTAAAAAAGCCTTTTCTGAATCTGAACACGCAATAAATACTTGCATTATCTACTCAAACTTGAAGTGCCTCCAGAAATAAAATAATGTGTCTCACAATACTGTTTTGCTGTATTTTACAGAAGAAAATTGAAATACTGATGTATCATTTTAACAGAAATTTACAAACTTCATCTTTGTGTTTCAGATTTTGTGTTCTGCCGAGTTCTCCCATGCATATCTGTCTGTACTTTCTTTGCATAGCTGTGTCTTTAGAAACAGATCTTTACTGTTATGATAACATGCCATTTTGATTCCTGGAGTAGATAAATTTTTCTTGATAGCTACAGAAAACATTCTCAGTGTCCGGAGGTGAATGTGCAGTTGTTGCTCCTCTCCTTTTACAGTCCCAGTCATGCGTTATCCTCATGTGTTACAGAAGACATAAACCAGAAGCCAGGAAAAGTGAAAATACTGCTTCACCTTTCACAATCAACATTAACCTAGTATCACTCCAGACTAATTAATTAGATAATATGATAATTTTTCTTCCCCTTAACTTACTGATTTTTGCTAATCTATGTCTGATTTGATGAAAATGGCAGAAAATTTTGTGGCTTGTTTACTTTTTTTTTTTTTACTCCAAAATTTACATTTAAAATAAATGATGTGACACAGCTAAATACAAAGAGAATCACTGCTAGATTGTTCTGTTACTTCATTAAATCATCAGCAAGAGGGGTTTGAATGTGAATGGGGATGGATTAAGTGTGGAGAATCTGTATATAACTTAGTAACCTTGGTAAATTATTAGATAAACTGATCAAAACTAGGTTTCAGGAGAAGAAAGCCTTTTTCAGTGTTTTTTTAGGGAGCTAGGCCTTTTTCTTCTCCTTTTTTCTGGTGCTAGATGAAAGATAAAAGGCTATACTCTTCTGATGAAAGGAGTTTATTGTTATTTATTTATTCATTGGTTGCTGTATACAATTAATCCGTTTGGCATCAATAGGAAACAGCAGATGCTTTGAAGGAAAAACAACAAAACAAAGTACTTGGAGTTGAGTGAAGGTTATATTTATAGCTTGGTACCAAAACCCCACAGTATTCAGTGTTTATTTCTTATGCAAATTGGAGTCAGCGGAAAGTGAGTGCCGCAGCGAGTTTGCTACTCTTAGAGCCAGACTCCCTGTTGCCTTTTGTCATCAGTTGCAGCCGTGAAAAACCAGTCTAAATCACCGTGCACCTTCACATGCCCAGTGTGCTGCTTCAGAGAGCTGCCGTGGCAAAGAGGGGCTTACTGGTAGACTCTTAAGGGGGGACCGAGGCATGGTGCACCTCTGTGCCCTGCTGCTTGCTGAGAGGCCCAGGCTCCTTCCAGGGTCTAAAACACAATCTGCAGAGCCGGCATAGTCAGCTGCTGCTCAGAGAGGTTGAGAAGAGGGGCACTTGTGCTCCCCCTTCCCGCCGAGCCCAGCACCCACCTCACGGTCAAGCGCTCTGCTCCAGCTGGGCACTTTCCTCCACAAGAGCCAAGAAGACGGGCCCCCATTTTTCTTTAACTAAACTCTGCACAGCACTGACACGACTATGAACTTTCCCCCAGGCTTCTGTGCAATTCAGTAAGCTGAGCGAACCTAGAAAATTTCTCTGCATTCCTGGAGAGGGGGTCCAGCCTTTCTGGGGACCCAGGGAAGCAGTGGGAAAGTGTTGGGGGAGATGCCAGCATGCAGAGCAGCTGAGCTCATTCCTCCTGCTTGGTGAATGGTGTTACGAACCTCTGGGGTGACTGCAAGGCCTGGTGGATGACAACACCAGCAATGGAAAGTGGTAGTACTTTCAAATTAAAGCTTTTTGTACATGGCCAGTTCTGTTTAATTGATCAGAGTGGACCATTGCTTTAAGGCACTGCATGCCTGAATGGCTACCTCTGCTACAAAGTTAACATCACTCACTACTAGAGGGGCACTTCTAACTGAGAACTTCCTGAAGGGGTTATGCTGCAAGAACTAGTGCTATTTTAATCCCAGATAAGAACACCTACCGGAGGGCTAGCAGGCTTTCAATCATACTGTGGGCTGGTACGCCATTCAGTTTTCTGAATGTTTCTTTACTGACAAGCCTCATTTCCCAGCTTAATACCCTAATGCCAAATAAGGGATTCTTTAATGGATCTTTCTTTTGCAACTAGAGAAAGAAGTCTGGTATTAGCTGTTCATCACTTTTCCTTTTAAGTATTCAATATCCAGTGTTCATTCTACATAAAAGCACAGCACACAGTCTAAATTGGAGGCAACAGACTGCTAGCAAGGAGTAGGTAAAATGTACCCAAGTTACTCTCATATACGGACCTTTGCCAGAGATGCAATTTTAGATTCCCAGAACTGTGACCTATTTGTGACCCAGAGACCTCTTCTACTTACTTCATTTGAGAAAATATTTCATTAACTTTAAAAAAAAATAATAGCTTCTCATTCAGAAAACAAAAGCCTGTTCACTTTTTCATTTTATATTCATGTGACTTAGGTGAAAGGTGCCCAGAAGTAAAGGCTTGTAATAATGTGAAGAATGAGAACAGCATATGAGCAGGAGGCAGGATTCCCCCCATACAACCCAGCTAAAACCTTCCACTAACAATTGTCACAGACAACTGTTCAGGCAGTGTCAGTGTCTTTCGGAAAACTGATTTTGTTCTAATATTTGGATTTCTATTTCATGGGTTAGCTAGCTTTTATGTTGATTCCAAAATTGGATTATTTTGGACTTTTTTGTGAAAAGAACAGACCTGTTAATTAAATTCTATCTTCTTCTATTGCCTCTACTTCACTGCCTACAATATATACACACAGGTAGATACAACATGCATACACATATATATACATACATGTGTGTGTGTGTATATACATATGATTGCCTTGCTATCACCACTTTATTATCAGGTCAGTCCTCTAATAATAATAATAATAATAATAATAGTAGTAGTAGTAATAATAATAATTTGTCCATAACAATAGTCCTCCAGACTATCCTCTCTGTTTACCTATTCCCAACTACAGATACAAGTTTTGTAGAAAATATCTCATACTCTGCTTATTCAGAGCAGAGCTAGTCTGTAGATCTATGGCTCCATGTGATTTAATCCACCAGTCTAATACATACAAGATTAAGTACCAGCTGCTGAACTACATGTTTAACACAAAGTAGTATTATAACAAAATTAATTATAAATATTATAACAAAATAAATTATAAATATTATAACAAAAATGCAGTATTAGTTTAATAAAGTTAGACTAGAGCATCTAGTAACATAGATGAAAATCAGAATCAGATCTTTGGATCTGTTTGGAAGTGCCTCTGTACATATTACCTGATTCACATGGTCCTTTATGTTTCATGCTGATATTTCTTTTCGTAGCATAAGCCTTGTTGAATTGACAGATGTTCTCGTAGGTTTTCCCTTCAGGTCCACAGATGCTCTCTTGAGTCTTGCACACACATTGGGGTTCGGGGACTTCCCCAAACCTTGCTTCGTCAGCATCCAACCTGCACTCAAGGTTGTCCCCACATTGCCCGTAAAAATGATTGCCCTGGTCCAAGTCGCAGATCTGACCTTCCACATTTCCACATTCAGGACAGCAGCCACAACGGTCCAATACAGTCCCGGCCGGACAGTCTTTAGGCACAGAGCAAAGTGCCAAATCGCATTTTCCACAACTATCTCCTTCCTTTAACAGCCTCCACCAACCTCGGTGGTACAAGGCAGGGAAACCCTGAGAAACCTGCACCAGTACTACCAGCGCTGCTGTAACCATCGGGTGCTTCATCTCGAGAATGTAATGAACAAGCGGAAAAGGTCCTTGGAGTAAAGCCAGGGGGGAAAAAAAAGAAAAAGAAAAAAAAAGAAAAGAGTGAGCTAGTGAGAGAAAAACATCACAATCCTTTTTTTTGTTTGTTTTAGAATATAAATTCTACTGCAAACACAGGCTTTAAGAAGAAATTAGCATCAGATTCCTAATCTGGAACTGATAATAAAAATGCGTACAAACCCACCGGCTTTTCTCTAATGCAGTTTGGAATGCGAGTATTGCTTGCACAGAAACCAAACTGCCCCTTCTGACAGCTGAGTTGAAGCTCTCTGAAAAGCTGTTTGCTCAGTGTCTCCTTGAGCCAAATTTTCAAAGCGTTGCTCTACTGAAACAACATTATATTGCAGCTATTGTAGAAAGGGGAAGAGGGTAAATTAGTGTAAAATGAAGAAATAACTGCTATGAGCTTTTTTTCCCCCTGTTATCAGTTGAAAAAGATGGTCACACAAAGATAAACGTAGGTACAAAGTAGCACACAAGATACCAGTACCCTAGAGCTGAGCCAGTGCTCTAGAGACTAGAGCAAGGTTTAACACCGAATTTAATCCATTAATGATCACAGCTAGGGGGTTCTGAATTAACAATTTACTTACAGGCTCTTTACAAGCAAGGGACAGTCCAAGACAGCTGGAATTGACTTTAAACTTCTTGGATTTAAGAGAGAGGTGCCTAGACCCATTAAAGAACCCATTGTTCTCTCTACATTCAGCTTCTTTTCAGTGTTTATGGGTGCCTGTGGTTTGCAACCCAAAATAATGTGGTCCACGTATGGCTCTAAGAACAAAGTACAAAAGGTTTAGAACATAGACAAACATGAGGAAGCCACCACAGCATCTCCAGACACCTCAGAAGGAGGTTTTGCTGAAGTATTAGATGCATCGCTTATCTTTTCATAGCACTTTTCTGCCTTCGTTTCTTAAGATGCACTTAGTGAGTTATGAAGGATGAAAGAAATAACTCTGGTTTCTTTTCCTGCTTTTTCTGTGCATAAATTTCTGCCAGTTAAGGGAGGTGGGTTTGCAAGGTCATTTGTCACCAGATGCACTTTTCTTTGTACATCTCAGGATTTAGGCATAGTGCCTTGTCATCCTACCCCATACCAGAAAACTCTCCCTTCCAGTGCTGACGAGATTTCTTGTCCGTAGACCATAGGCTGCTGTTACCACTATTCAAACCACGTGCAGCTCAGCGGAGATGCATCTTACTGTCTGCTGGAGGTAGAAGTAAAGCATAATGGACTTACAGACCCTGCAAGCATGGCTCAATAGCGTGGGTCAAGGATCACCGCTCCCTACAAATGAAACATCTGTGTTTGTTGATTAAAATAACTCCATGTGCATCACATTTTCAGGACATACGTATAAGACACTGTTAAGTAAAAGAGAAATCATGCTTGTGCCTGCTTGTCCTGAAATCATCCACAAGCAGCTTTTCCTACTCTTTTTCATATTCATGGTGCCCAGCTGCTTACATAGGCTTAGTGAAGGATGCATTTTGTACCATTTTTACATCCTCTGGTCACATCCACAAAGGCAAATCTTTGGGGGACATATGTTTACTTTCCATCCCAAACATCTCCATGGCTTTTCCCAAGTTCAGCTTCATACCTTCTGCACCAATTGAGATTGCCTCTTGCTTTGAGTGAAGTAGCAGGCTGCTTCAAAACCCCTTCCTTCTTGCAAACTGCATATAATGCAATTTCTCTCTGGCTGACATTGGTGGAGCACTTCTTAAAGGCAGCCTGGAGAGACCTATGGGGCACTGCTTATTTCCATGTGATGACTAGGCTAATTCATTTTCTGTAATGCATGTTTTTGCTTTGAACTGTAAAGGAGTAAATTATGTGTGTAACCGATGCTTTTAACATTGAGAGTCAGAAAAAAGTAACCACTGAATTTAATGGGAAATTGATTTCTTGTCCCACCTTCTTATTCTGTTTAATGTGTTTTATTTCACACTTTCTCATCAAATTCTAATTGGACATTTAGTTTTGCATTATAGGGTCTACTCATCACTGTCTATTTTATTATTTGTGTCTACAGCTGTAGGGGATGAGTATCTAGAGGACAAGGATTTGCTAGGCTCATATAAAGTAAAAAAAGGTTTATAGTGGTGAAACCATATATGCAAAGTGGAGCCAAGGCAAGGAGGGGCTGCAGATCAGCACTGCCCTGGTTAAGGCTGAGCTTTGCCTGTCATCTTCCAGGAAACATGTGATCTGAGGGCTGTAAAACAGAAGTACAGAAGGAAGTACCTCCTGTGTCCTAGCACTGAGGAAACCCATCATAAATATCCTAGAAAGTGTTTTTGGCATTTATGTGACTAATGTAATCCAAGCTCATGGTGTGTTCAGCCTCTGAATTAAGGGCTGGGTATGCCTGTGGTCTCCTTTGAACAGCTGCCCCTTGGCAGGTGACCTACAGCTGAAGGTTATTTGGCCACTGATTCCTGAGCTCACCTGGAACAAATTGGGGCAGGGAGAGGTTAAAGCACTGTGGGATGAATGGAGAAATGGCCTGATAGCTGCCTAAAACATCTTTTGATAGCAAGCTAGCTGTGACAAGCTGAGAGGAGTGTTGCTGTAACTCTCCACTCTGGATGGATGTGTGGCAGGGTCAGAGCGAGGGGGTTAAAGGGGGAACAAGGAGAGAGAGCAAGCTGGGTTTGAAGCGGTCCATCTAAAGGCATAGTCTCATCTGGTTCAGTTACAAAATATGCATTGTTTCAGTATGTCTCTAATCCTGGAAACTTGCTTTGGTGGAAAATGTTGATTTTCATTACAAACCTTGAATTACCTTAACCCTAAATATCTCCCAGAACAAAACACAAACAGCAGTGGATTAGTGTTGCTGGTGGAGCTGCAAGACAGGCACCAAAGCACACTGTCTGCTTTACAGACACTTCCCCAAATGCTGCCTGGAGAGCTGACAAGCAGTGCAGAGGAGGTCTCCGTGACCCCTCCAACGAAGGGAGGAGGTACACAGCTGTAGTGCATGAGGGGAGCTTTCTACCATCAGCTGTGAAATAATCTTTTGGTGAATAATTTCTTTAACAGGCAGGTTGAAGAGAATTAGTGTACCCTTGGTCTCAGCAGGCAGGGTAGTGCTGGCCAGGCAGCAATTTCCCTGGCTTTTTCTGGGCATTCCATATGGCAGGATCAGTGCAAGGAATTTCTGTCACCACCTTATGGAAGGGGCAGTACCCAAGTTGGATGATGGATGCTAAGGGGACATGGCAAAATGGCCCAGCGCTTCCTGTACATTCAGACTGCATCTTCCACCGGGACATGGGCAATGTCTTGCAGAATAATTCCTCTAAGTGAATTGTTAAGGAAATTGTATTCTTATTAATTTCCTGCCTTCTTCTTGGGGCCCGGTGTTATGCTAAGCTGCTGACTTGTATTGCATTATTCTACTTTGCATGGTAATAGATAAGGTACATGACTGATGCAATTTGAAATCCTATTGCTAGTGATTCCTGAGGTACTGCTCTTCCAGACAAAATATGGTTTGGCTCCTCATTCTGTTTTTATTTGTGTCAATGTGAGTTTTACTTAAGTAAAGGTTGCTGAATCTGGCTCCTGCCAGACTTGCAGATCTAGCTTTTACACAGACATGCACAGGAGTCCTGTGAGAAATGATGGCAAAACACCAAAATCTTTGAAGTATCTATTCTACCTTCTCTGTCCTGAAATATTTTATCTCCTTGGAAAATATAGTGCCCTGCCTCTTCGGTTGCATTAATTACCTATTCTTGAGTTTCCTTTAGAGAGAGTAGATCTTTGCTGACTCAACATGCTTCCATCTGAGAAACTTGATGCTTGCAATACATGCACAAAAGCAGCATTAAAGAAAATTAATGTTTAGTCTGTTATACTGGGTAATAGCAGATTACAGGTGGCTGTGCCTGTTGGGTATGCATTACCTGATACTGTACCAATCTCCTAGAGTAATTTTTCTCCCCACAGTATCCAGAATTGAGCTTCAGTTGAGGTGTTCTGCTCACATTGAAAATGGTATTTGGCTTTGTAGAAATAAGTGGCAAATGGTGGTGATTAATGACAGACAAGGCAAAAATGGTTGGATGCCATTTGCGGGTTCGTAACTGAACTGCTGACCAGCAGCCATACATGCACAGGCAGTCCTGGGATCTCCAAACATTGCCTTTTTTGCTGCCAATCCTATTTGCTGACACATTGCTTTCATGAATCTCATCGTTAGTGCTGTAAGCACATGAAGTATAAGTTAATTCTACTGTAACGTGATTATTAAATCCATTAATCAAAGGCAGGAGATCCGTAATTAACTTATTCTCCAGCATCAAGTAAATGATTCTGCTGTGAGCTTTAAGAAAGCAATTGTTCACTAATATGCAAAATACAGTGGGGCTATTAGACTATAAGGCTGTGTAATTGTATAATTAAATTATAAATTTTGCATATTTTAATAACATATTTTAATTATTTTCTCTGTGTGTTAAAAAGAAGGATCATTATTTTGCCTTTTTATTTTTTTAGATTTTACATGTCATTTACCAAACATTAAAAAAAAATACTAATGTCTGTCTCCTGCTTGTAAGTTGACTGTCTTCCTGTAAGGCTTTGGCTAGGCTTTTGGTGACTCAACTTGGACCTATCTCCAGCAGTGGCTGACTAGATTTCTCCTGTTTCACATTTCAGCATCTTTGTTGTTGGTGACTGGAGGCATTCAAATTTTAACTTGAAAAGACAAAGGAAGGGCCTGCTAGCACTGTTCTAGTACCAAATGCTTGGGTTTGATTTAATATAGGCTTATTGATTCATTTTCCCACAAATAGGTCCGGAAATCCCTCTTCACAAGCTAGTGTTTCCTTCCAAGGGATCAGATGTTTCAAGGGTTCTTTTCAAGCCTGCTTCTTGTCTCTGCTATTGTTTAAGTGACCAAATTTCTGAAAGCTTTGTAGTTTTACCCAGAAACACCTGAGCATCCTGTCCCGTAATGGGAAGGTTATACTGGAAATATTTAGGGAGTCAGCAGTAGGTTATCAAGCATTTCTCTGAAGCCATTCTTTTGACAGGTGAGAATTATAGTGAGGAGACTCTCACAGAAATTATCAGGAGGGCATTTCCTCCACGTGTCGTGCCCACATTTCCAGCCTGGCAAATCTTAGTTGCCCATCTTAACCTTTCTCTATACACTTTAATGACAAGTACAATATAGAAGCTATAGCCATCATCATTCTCCTTCCTATTGAGAGAGTGGGGCATGAAGTTTTGTTCACTTTCCACCTTAATTTTAGAGAGAGCTAATGGAAAAGCATCCCCACGTTTTGCACAGATCACAGTATTTTCGGGTGTTGTGTTTTATTGCAGCAGATGCTGCAGTTTAATCTAAGGCAGCTGCTGTCTACATCAACAGTGAGACAGTAGTGCTGTCAGGTGCAGTGGGCCTTCAGAGATACCGAAGCTTGGGGAAAATGTATCAAACCTCACCACACAAAACCAGACAGAAAATGAAGAGCACAAGAAAGCATCTCTTGTGCATGCTGCCAGCTATGAGCAGCAGGACAGAAATGGGGCAGTGGGCTGGGGGGCCTGGAGGCAATGAGTGGGAAGAGGTGGAGATCTAGGTAAGGCCCTGGGGTCCCCAGCCTGTCCCAGGGTTGTGGATGGCACCCACTTACCCATGTCACCAAGGATGGATGGTATGAATGGCTAGTAATGGCCATGAGTGCCCCTTGCTATTCTCAACCCCTCCTGGGTGCAACTTTCTGCAGTATGTTTGAAGACTGGCCTGGTCCTTATTGCAGACTCACAACAAACATGCTCTAAGTGTTTGGAGAGGGGCTGGAAGAAAAAAAAACCCAACAAACAACAAACCAAAAAAACCCAACCCCAGCATGGTTCTGGCTCTGCCAATGTTTTGAGGTGCTTCCACCTAACAAAGACTGAAAAGTAATGTTACTCTGACCAATGGCTGCTGAGAGCCAGGTGTGTTTGTGTGCAGCTGTCCATCCATTTCCCAGCAGAGGGACAGTGACAGAAGGCAGGCAAGAGTAGGTTTAAGCCCAAAGATGACACTGGTGGTGCTACTAGTTACATGTACCAGCAAAGTTATTAAAAAGAGCAAACCATAGTGTTTCCTGGGAAAGCCTAATAGAGAGAGGGAGATCTCTGAAACTTGAAGACAATGAATATAGAGTAATTTTTCTTGGCAGCCTTAATGTTGATGGATAGGACATTTTGCCTTGTCCAGTTTATATAAGAGCAGCTGATATAAAATGACTTCATAGCTGGATATTTATGAGAAGTTTCATTTCAAATAATATAGTTTTTGCCTCTGGCAGTGCTGTGGTTTAGCCCTGTTATTACTGGGAACTAAATCTTTAGGATATTCTAACTATAACTGCAGGGCCTGTTTGATCTACCCAGCAAAGTTAATATTTTCCAAAGCAATGGAAACTTTATAATGGAAAGTCTCATTAGCAAAAACTATCTGTCCCTAAAAGCAGCCAGGAAATCAGGCACAGAGAGGAAACTTGGAGGATTTTCCTTCAGCTTCACCTGCTTTCTCTCACATGGCAATACTGAAGAAAGTAGTGTTTTCTATTACAGTGAATGTACAGATAGACTGCAATGATCCTTCTCTAGAAAAGCAACTAGAAACTGAATTCTGATATAAAGCAAAAGTTTCTCAGCTTGTCTTCGCTGCACATGAATCTTGCATAAATATTCTTATCTCTTGAGGGAAATAGGATTCACCCCCAGTGCCAGACTCTCCCCCTGAGCCAGCATTGCTCTGAGATCTGTGCAGGAGAAGGGCTAAGGAGGCGGTACTAGTACCCCCACTGAAACTCCCAAGGCTGTTTTTTAAAGTGTGAGTCTTTCCTGTTTTGTGCCAGAGCGGTGGCATAGATGGGATATTCTCAAATGATTCACTCGCCCCTTTGGAGAGTGCAGAGCTTGGGCTGCAGTCAGCGAGGGCCACAGCCCGCATGGTGCTGGTAGGGCCCCTGTAGTCCCGCAACAGCCTGGAAAGGCAGAGTGGGACCTCCTGGAGCTGCCAGCTGGGCTGAAACCTCCCTTTCCTCAGGCTAAACCATAAATCAGACTCCAACACCTTCTTCCCATATCTCCTTCAAAGATACAATTAGCTCTGACCATTGTTACAAAGGGAAATGAGTCTGCAACAGACACGTTCAGGCCGTGAGCTCTGGTAATATACAGCTTCCAAATAAACCTTGCAAAAACCTATTGTTTGGACAATGGTGGTCAGATCAAAATGACCCAGTGAAGAAGTTGGAGATCTGCCTCGCGCCTTTGGTCGGAACTGTGCCAGAATTTAACACTTCTGACGTTTATGTTCATCTGTGACCAGAGAGCTTGAAAAGAGGCACACTGTGTTGTGCAGTGGAGGGGACGTACAGGCTGTGTGTGGGAGGGGAGGCTTTGCTGACTTTAGTCTGGGACAGTTTGGGCACCCACGAGTTATGCAGCAGTAAGAGGTGGAAGCTGTGAGAGAGGACAGGAGGAAGCTTCGGAGTGAATGAGGACAGAAAGCGATGACTGAGACAAGCTTGAAGGGGCAGCACTTACCACTGAAAGAAGGGCTGAGAGCACAGGTATTGCCTCTTGCTGTTAGAGTTCCTGCTGTTCTCAGGACTTTGTGTGTTGTCTATGAACAAAGAGGACTGAATCAAAGAATCGTGCAGATTGGCACACCTGGGCTTTGGGGCTCATATGCCTGGCTAGAAGGAGTAATCTCCAGATAGGATCATTCACCTAAATACTTGGAGGTTAAAAAACAAACAAAAAAAATCAATGGGCGATCTCTGTCACAAATGCTGAAGACCCCATTGCGCCCCTAGGAAGATGAGGCTTGTCTAGGGATATTTGCCACTCCTTCCTTTCACTCATGCTTCCGCTCTTGGGGTCAGGGTGGGGCAGGGCTCTGAGTGGATTTGCCAATTTCTAGAAGCCCAGCGCTAGTCCTGGCCCCTTTGCTATCCTGCTGTTTGAGGGTCACAGGAATGTGGGTAGTTCATCCGTGATAGCTCTTTGCTTTGCATGTTTGTTCCTAATAAAAGGCATGGAAGCTGGGAATAGGAATGAAAACTGTGTGTGAGCATGAGTTAAGAAGTAAAGGCCTGAGTCCATTTAAATCAGTAGCCAGACTCTCATTAACCTAAATGGGCTCAGGATTTCACCCAGTGCTTTTAGCTTAGCTGGCTTCCTGTTTGAGTTGGCAGGGCAAATGTCTTTGTCCCTGTCCAGCGGGGCGTACTTCAGATTGTTTTTCTGTCCAGGCTGATGGAACGCTCTTGGAAGTCTCAGTCTATTCCAGCTGCAGCGTGGCTAAAGATATCAGACACAAACATCTTGTATGCACTGAAAGTCGTAATGTTTTTGCATTAAACGCTGACCTACTTGTCCTAAAGTAGGTGTCTGAAAGCACAACCTGTCTTGAAAAGCTAGTCTGGTTTTATATTTGTCATTATATTTCATGACAACTGACACAAATCTAAATCTGCCCTAAAGATGCTTTCTATTAACTGACTACCTCAGCTTGTAGAAAATACCAGTTAAATGGTATCTGTTGATGCTGGAGTCGATTACTCTTATTATACCAGTAGTGTGGAAAGGATACTGCTGTCTTGCTGCTCTCCTGTACCACAGCGCATTGCTAAGGTACACGCCCTTGTGTTTGTGCTTTAGAGCTGGGGGATGTGGGCTGCAGGGAAAGAAAAGGGTAGGACATCTCTGGGAAAATCTGAACAGATAGTATAAAGCCAAAACTACTGTCTCCTTGGGGTGGAAAGGAAATAATCTCTATATTTAAAACAGGGCACTGCAGGTGGGCATGAGTCTCAAACTGGATGAACTTAAAATTCTGGACTGGTGGGAGGCCTTGGTCCTACAGCAATGATGAGAGCCATCTCTGTGGTCTGACCCTACCTGTGGAGCTTTAATTCCATGTTCTCTGAGGATTTGTTTTCTGGGGGTCTCAGTCTGATAAAAATCCAATAGACTACCAAATTAATAAAACTCTACATGTTTTGTAATTTAGTGGAACTAAAAAAACATTGAAACAAATACAGGCCATTTCCATCCAAATACCTCTTCTGAGAGAGGCTTGGGTAAATGGAGAGACTCTGCAGTGTGACTGAAAATAAAACCGCTACAACATACTGGAAAAAACCCAAACCAGATGACTTCTGGATTCACAGGCTTCCAGAGGGACAAGTTCTCAGGTCATGCCTCCAGACAGTTCAGTGCTAAGCAGACGCAGCTGCCCAGCGGACCCAGCTAAAGCCCTGTCCCTGTAAGGGCAGCAGTCAGGACCTCACTGTGCTGGTACACCCTGAATCTGCGTATCTCTTCTGTTTCGAAACACACATCTCCGATTAGGATCTGGGGATCTCCCCATAGAGTACAATGACATTATACAAAAGCCTTTCTTTTTGAAGGAGAAAAAAACAACTCCATATCTAGAATTAAATTTGCTCCCTCTTCTCAGTTCACAATTCATAACTCTTCTGTTCGTTTAGCTTACTAGCAGAGATGATCACCCAAGCAGTAGGTCCCAAAATATGGATTTCTTGTTTGCAGTCATAAGTACCTGCACTAATCTGATGAGGAAAATAAGACATTAACACAGATTTTTGTGTCCAACCAAAGCAGCCTGCAGTTCAATATTGAATTCTCCTGGTGAATTGCTAAGCGAGCAAGACACAATTAAAATGAGTTTCAAACCACAGGAACTTTGAGGAAAACTGCAGTCTGTTCGAGACACAGATCTCAAAAGGGGAAAAAGAAAGAAAGAAATGCATCAAATTATTCATTACAGACTTAACACTCACCTCAGATTAAGAAGCAGCCCATTGTCTGATCCCAAGTGTAACAACAGGTTGTAATTTAAAACAGCTTTTATTCATTAATGAATAGAAAAGTTATTTCAGTGAGAATTTGGAGAAAACCTGTGCCAATTACCAGCACTAAACAGTCTTTCCTTGTAAAGACACGGCTTGCTGGCTGGCTGCATGTTGTGACACTAAATAGAGTAAGCAAATGAGAGTGGTTTCTGCTACCAATTCAATCACTACATTTGAAATGGAATTAACCTTTTAAAAATGCAAAGTATTTCTTACAGCAGATGGTAGTGGCTGCATATACAAATACCTTTTGGAAATCATAATGTAAACCACATGCTCTGAAACAATAGGATTCCTGAGCTGAACCCTTCATCCTCCTGAAAATTAAAAATAACACGCTCCAAGCTCAGAGTGGTGGCTGCTGCAGCAAGACCAGCTCCTGTTTACGCTGGGGTGAAGTGGGCACAAGAAGAGTTAGGGGAGACACAGGCGTGGGGGCACAGAAGGGAGCGGGGCGATGTCGGGATGCACTAAAGGGTGGCATTTCTTTATCATTCACTGCTACACTCTTAGATGTATGTGTACTACGTGTTAGCCTGTTTTAGCTCTCCTCTATCGTGCAGCTCCTTTATTTTTTAAACTGGATAAATTAATTCCCCAAATGCTTTATGCTGCTGTGGCTAGACTGCTTTTGGTGCCTGTGCTGGAGCAACTCTCCATAGCATATTACAAGGCTTTATATTCCTCTGGGTTGCACCAGATACAAGCATTTGCATCTCTCGAAACCTCCTCAAGTTACCTGCATTGCCTGACTGCTGCTACTATCCATTGTGCTTTCCTGTGCTAACACACATTCACAACCATTTGTTCACAAAGGCTTAAAGTGGAGATGTTCTTAAAAAGAGACAAAGACTTCAGAAGCTGAAGCTTTAGGAAGTACATGTAAGGCAAGGTTACAGCAGATCAGAACATCACTGCAAAGCAGAATTATCTGAAAAAGCAAGTCAGTGTTTTCTTCCATACGTTCACATTCTGCCAAGAGCACAAAAAAATTGGCACTGTGGTGAAATAGTAAGTGTTAGGGATAACTCTGTCCCGTGGCTCGTCCAGATTCGTGGTGCCGAGTTCCCTCAGAGGTACAGGACAGATGTGGTACGTGGGAAGTGAAACATGTCCCAGCTCAGGAGCCATCAGCCTAGAGGCTCTTTCAGAGGGTAGGCTGCTACTCAAACCCCTCCTGTGTTCCCTAGAGCCTGTGCAAGGCTGAACCCTTAAGCAAGACAGAGCTGTGTGTAGTGCTTACCTGTGGCTTTGTTCTCACCTGCAGCTTACGTGTTACATACCAGTCCTTTGTAGGAAAGGCAGATTTTCAGTTGGTGTCTGTCAAATCGGGGCTTATCTTTGCACACCAGTAACACGAAAGCTGCTCTGCACTCCAGATATGAAAGTCTCATCTTGAATGCAGCAGTGCTTCTAGACTGTGTTAAACAACACCTAAAAGAGACAGGGAAGACTTTGGGATTGTGCAGTGCATCATCCTGACTGCTCTGCAGAACTTATCCGGGCTCCCAGTGCTCATCTGTCAGTTCCCTCTGCCCAGGTGTGGGATGACAGTAACACCAGTAATAACACCAGGCTGCTCCAGGACATCAGTGCAGCTAAGCTGACTCACTTCACTGTAGGATGTATTAGCAAAAATGAATTTTGGTCCCCCTCACATGCCTGATGCACCCGCAGTAGGATAGAGGCTAGGTGGCTTGCTTGCTTTGTCTCTTACTTTCATATCTGGTCCTTGCTGAGCACCAGTTTGACCATGAAATGGCCTTAGGACCACTCTGTGTGCACCCCACTGACCCCAGAGTATCTTGTGTTACAGCAGGGCTACAGAGGGAGACAATCATGTGTGAGGTGTATTAAAGTGGTGAAGTTCATCAACGAGGGAGAAGATTATATGTGGCAACAAATAAAGCTGGAGTCCGTGCTTTCTAGCTTCTAAGAGTTTCTGTAAGATGTTTCCCCTTGCCAAGCCAACAGCTCTTTAAGCATATTCTCATAAGGTATCTGGAAAAAAACCCCCTCCTTGCCCTACTACTTTCTGTCCCTTCCTTCCTTCTTGAAGTTACCAGAATCAACAATAAATGAGAATAGACAGAGCTGACACTTTTCAAGACAACATGCTGTTCGCTAGTCCGGGTCAATAAAAACCACTTTGCTGCACAGAGGTATAACTTAGAACAAGTCCTGAGCAACTTCAAAGCAGAAAAGTTGTAACAAAAGCTGCATCTAATGAAAGCAAGGCTTCAGAGTGGCAGTCTACTGTAACGTACAAAGAAATTCCTTTTGTTAACATTAATATTTGGCGGCCGGTGTAGAACACATTAGGGTGTTTTAGTTGGGTTTTAAAGAAAGAAATTGACACAGAAAGAAGGTAATGATTTTTTTAATAGAGGATCTCTCTGGGGGATTATGTTCATATCACAAACATTCACTTTATTACATTTTATGGAATGGACTTTAAATGCCAGTATATACAAGCCAACATTTCATTATTGGAGTTTGTGTTTATTCACTTGCCATTGTCAGTCTGTTCCCCTTTGACTTCTTGTGCTGCTCTCTGTAAAAGCTATGATTTATGAATATGTGGTTTAGATCCTTCACAATATAGCGTGGTGAAATGGTTCGATAAAAAGTTATTAAAGTAAAAAATCTATAGTTTTATGTGCTTTGCCCACCTTCTACAGGAACCCCCAGTAAGAGACTCTTGTACTAAGCAAACGCTGCGTGCATGAGACTGTAATATAAGCTGCATGCTGAGAGGCCTCACTCAGCCAGAACTCCTGCTGAACAGTAGCCACTGCAGGCAATTACCGTTTTCCCTACATAACTGCAGGATTATGCCCTCAAAGTTATGAAAGTTGCATAGACCAAAAAAGGGGGGGGGGCGACTCTGCCATAAAACGTTCATTTTAAAATCAGGAAATAAAGACTTCAGTAGCCTTAAGCTACATAGTACCAAATGGCATTTCGTTCTCAAACACCAGTGTGTCTGTGCTGCATTTATTTTTAAAACAAAGCTTTCAGTCCTGCTGATTTAGGATAAACAAAGCTGACTGGCAGTTTCTAGAGCCCACTTAGAATCTGAACTTCTGTAGAAACGTAACACTGTTTCAGCCTAAAATAGAGTGTGAAAGGCTGATTTTGATCATTGTACCTCAGCCCACGCATGGGTTTTTCACCCAGCAGCACTGCTGACTTGCCGCAGCTGCGCAGCCTCATAAAAGAGGGGGTGACAAATTTGCCACACTTGCATATGGCTGGCAAGAAACCAGAGCTGCTTATAGCGGTGAAAGCTGAAGGAGGCACTCCCCAGGATGAAAAATAATTTGTGAGGCAGACGTGGAAGGTGGTAGAATCTGTTCAAGTGCAGCATGAGTAGAAGAGTATAAGAGATGGGTTACAAAACAATTTTGCTGCCTGTATTTCGTGTTCCCAAATCTCTGAAAAAATGCGGCTCTACAAATAAAAAGCCCTCCGTCTGTCTCAGGGATGGATAACTTCAGCAAGTGAGGATTACCTCAATGAGTCTGACAGGTATTAAAAGCGATGAGGCATACCACTGCGCCTCTGCCCAGCACCGCCATCGCCCCCGGGACAAGGAGGCACCGTGCACGGAGCCGTTCCTCCGCGCATGGCACGCTGCTGCCGCCGGGGTCTCTTACTTCAACAGAGCGGCTATTGAGACAGCCATCACAGTCCCTCTGTTACTGTTATCTCTGGCAAACAAACAATAACAGCGATAATCCTACATCTTCTCAGAGATCTAAACTAGAAGGCTTCAACCTGCTTCAGACTACCAAGGTAATTTTTCCACCTGTCGTGCTCTGTGGCCTGCCACGTGCAGTCCTACAGGCCCTTCTCCGGCTGGGTGAGAGGCTGGATGCTGGAATGAAAAGCAGGTACAAGCACAAGAGCCCAGCACAGCCACTCAGCTGAACAAGCAGTTGTCCAGAATCAGTGTTGCTAATGCTGAAGCACCAAGGCTTTGCATCTTGCATCCCTCACACACTCTTCTGCTCTGTACCCTGGGAAACACAACAGAGCGTTTTGTCCACGTTGGATTCACTGAGGTTAGATATCTAGATGCCCACTGGCAAGATTCCTCTCCTCCTGAAGTAGGAGACTGAAGCAACTCATTTCTACTAAAAATATAGGTAATAAGCCCAATAAAACACATTGACCAGCATGAACAACAAAGGGAAAAGCAATTTGGAGTAGTGGTCTACATTGCTAGGGTTCTGAATTGTGAAGTAACTAATAATCCTGTGCATTTTGTTTCTCAAGACACATTTGATTTTCTCATGAGTTTTCATAGTCAAGTCACTGCAGTTAACATTATCACTGGAAATCTCAATGCTTGTAAAGCTGATTTTCCGTTTATAGCTGGTGATGGAGCTGTTGAGGATGTTAGTGATGTTGACTTCGTCCTTTTCTTTAGTGAGTTCACTTGCATGCCCCTAGGAAACAAGAAGGTGCAGTTAGCTTTAGGGTTTGTCTCCTCCTGTAGAGGAAAAGTGACTTAATCAATAAGGAGACCATAAGGATAAAAGAACACAGCTTCATATGTGTTCCTCCCAATACTCCAACATGCCTTTCAGCTGCTGCCTATTTGTAGGAGTGCCTGAAGTCCCAGAGATACCGTGTTTCCACAACTGTATTTCTAGAGGCATTTTGAGATCTTTGAGCAAGTCTCAATCCATGTCACTGAGCAACCCAACATCTCTTACAAGACATCCATCTCCTCGTGTTTACACAGTAATTTAATGGCTGGGGAACTCAGCAGCGAGGTGGGAAACCTCTTTTCCCTCTGACAGGATTTAGACCCTCAGTGACCACTGGACTATCATCGTACTTGACTAACTTCTCACACTAAAGCAGAGCACTTTGAACTATTCACTCTCTCTCGCAACCCCCACAGAACATTGTGGGACTGATGTTTGGTACTGTCTTCTGGGAAGGGAGGAAGAAGGGTTCAGCTTTCCTCTGGAAGAGGAAACTACCTTCCAGATCAGTGTCCTAATTGGTGTTATTCCATAGAAGAGCAAAGAGGTGTGTTATACTGGGTCTTTAGCTGCATTTTGAAAGGAACAGAGGTGCTTCATGCTTTCACATGAGCTCAGTTCAGGGCTACAGACCTGGTTCTAGTGGTAGGCCAAAGTGCCTTTCTGAATGTGGTCCTACAAATCTAACATGACTGTCAGCTAAGGCTGCTGCTCTTTCGGCTGGTGTCAGAGACACAGCGGCCTTGGTTATTCACGCATTTTATTGCACACGATTTAGAGACAATTAGGAGAAGCAATTGTTACTGTATCCATAACAGGAAGACCATTTATCTTATTCAGTTAATGGAGAACTAATTATTATTCATCCAAGATAATTAGGCTTATTAAGGTAGATCAGGCTTTACCTCTTGAGGTGCTTTTGCTGCACACTTTTGTGATGAGCTGTAGTGAGCCACCGCGTATTCCACAAGGGCACCAAAGATGAAGCTGAAGCAGATGCCGAGGTAAACATCAATGGCCTTAATGAAACAGTTGGTTTTCGAAAGTGAACTTCGTGAGCCGATCATTAGAGTTGTCATGGAAAGCACCGTCGTTACTCCTTGGGAAGCAGAAAAGGAAAGACCTTCTCTTGCGGACACTTTGGAAAAGGCTTGGCCTGTCCTTCTGTTGTCACCCTCTATTGCTGCCAGATGGATTTGGTAAGGAGTGACGTGCTCCAAGTCATCCATCAACGGAAATGCTTTAGCAGCGCTAGCTACTAGCTTCACACAGGCTATCCCTGCCTTTGACAACTTGGCTCCAGTAGGCACTTGGCTCTCTTCTTTTTCTTGCTTTCCATAAAAAAATCCACCCCCCTCCAAAGCACATCACAAAGAACATGTGCCCTGTCCTCTCTGCTGTGAATCTACTGGGAGCCCTGGCCATGCACAGCTCTGCAGGTGGGCGAGTGTGTCAGCCACAGCATATCTTCCACACTTGGTACTGCTAACCCAGCTTTGCCACAAGTAAAAGCAGAACATTTATCGCTGACAGAGACCTCAAGAAAACTACTGTCTACCCAGCCCTCAGAGCTCCCCTGCCTGCTTAAATCTTCACCCTTCGTCAGGCAATAACTTACCAATGCAGGTTCTTGCAGGCACTGAATCCAATGTGATCCAAAAAGAAACCCAGGACAACATGACAAGCAGAGTGGAGGGCACATAGGTCTCCAAAATGAAGTAAAGGACATTTCTTCTCAGCTCAAACTGCAGTATCAGTCGTGGGTAACTGCCTGTTCATGAAAGGAAGAAACACAGTGAACATGAGATTCCCAAGGATGCTTGAACTGAAATTGGGATGGCCCAGCACCAGCTCTGCTGAAATCATGGGAGATGCATGGCTTACACAAGCTTGATTTCTTGCCTCAGAGATCTTACCTGACATAACCTAGACGAGAGGGGACACACACATACAGCATTGCTGGACAAGAGACATCAAAAACAACACGTGGCTTGCAAAGGGGCTCCTGAGCTTAATCCACAGTGGAAACATTTTATACCGGTGTCTTAACTCAGAGTACAGAAGGGCTGATGCTTTCATCTATCCTCTCATACTCAGCACAGCACATTTTTCCCAATAACCGCTCTGAAGGGGCATTGCCAAATTCAGTCTTATCTGATGGCCAAGAAATAAGCAAAAGATTTTTCTCTCTCTTTCAGCAGGCTCTGTCTCACGTCCCAAAGCATCCCAATATCTTATCACAGGGAATTAGGCCCCATGTATTCATTAGTAATTTGTAATCTTTGATGACTGTGTCTTTTTGTGCTCAATTCAGTCAATTTTTTAAAATCAATTTCTCGTAATACTGACATAAGGGTTCTGGGGCTGGATTGCTCATATTTTCAGGAGATATTTCTGCTGTTTAAACAATAGTACCCTTTGAAATGTAGAAACAAAACCCATGTTGTTCATGGGCTGTGTACACTATAGTAAACAACAAAACATTGTTATGTTTAAAACATGATCATTCTAAGGAAGTTTTGCCCCTTTCATAGTGTCTGTGATTGGAAAGAAGAGTATTTACAATGATAACGAAAAAGACATTGAATTCTGATGTACAAAGGGATCTTATTCCATCATGATAGAATTGTATTTACAAACAAAAGTATATTTTAAAAGTTAATTTTACTCCCAGTTACTGTAAACGTGGCTCTCTGCAGTATTTATAGTCTGTACACCTGGGACGAAGGGAGAGAGTTTCTTCAGGTAAGGGTAGAGAAGGAAAGAAGCGGAGAATGTGAAAAAAAAAAGAAGAGAATTGAAAATCCATCAAGTGAATATAGTGTATTAAAAAACCCATCTTTCCGTGGGTTTCCATTTCACAGAAAATCCTCATTGGATTTAATCATCTTTCTGTCCATCTCCTGTTGGGAGATTAAGATTTGCTAAAGACTTCGCTGGTTCAGGCTTGAGTCACAAGATACTGGCCTACAGAAAGGAAGGGAGTGGGAGGGGAAATACTTGAGAGCTTTTCTCTTTCATTTCTTCCTGAGAAAAAACAAAAATGAAATGGGTGATGCAGTTGTCTGGGATTGTTTTTTTGGTGTCTTCCAGTTCTGCCTGAGTCCCTAGGAGTGAATCCAGATCCATAGTACTTCTACTACTTTAGTGTCTGAGGTTTTAGTGTTTTTTAGTGTTTAATGGTTGGACTAGATGATCTTCAAGGTCCTTTCCAACCTAGATGATTCTGTGATTCACCGATTTACCCGTTTCCTGCTGTGACTTCGAGACCAGGGTATAGTAACGTTCCACTGTGTACTGAGAGAGCCGCAACTTTTCTATGCCATGGACAGAGTCGTTTCCTCTCAACCACGTGAAGATGACATCATTTTCATCATATCCCCCTAAAGACAACATAAATACCCATATTACTGTGGTTTAGCCAGCAAAAGCCCAGCTATTGCCCTGCTGGGCAATATTCTCCTGGGTGGGAACAGAAAGATGATCCAGGCATTGTAGGCTGAGCAAAGACCCTCTTAACCATGTCTGACTACGGGTGGACACTGGCTGTTCTTTCCTGCTGTACTTTCAGTCTGCTGGTTCAGATTTCAACAGGAACATGCACCACTGTGAATGAGGCATAACTTGCAAGGCTGCCGAGAACCTATTTCAATAATTTACACAGGGTACTTCCATTTTAAAACATTTTAACATTTTAAAAGATAGTGTATTCCTGTCATCCGCAGTTTGATTACATGCAGCAGGATAAAACTGCTGCAGTGATCAACCCTTGAACATAGTCTCTTCAGTCATGAGAGGAGAGCAGGAGAAACGCAGTGGCTGAAGAGAAACAGAGCCCATTGAACCCCCTACCTGGTAGCAGAAGCACATTTCACTGTCTATTCAAGTGCTTAAAAATACCAGAAAAGGCATTTTCAGTTACTCAAGAGCTCGGAGCCGAGACTGCTATGCGGTTATGAACCCAGCTCTTCTGACTGGGTATGCATTGTCCAGAAAACTTGGTCTTTTAAAAGCAGCTGTTTCTACAAATTATGCCTCATATCCCCAAAGGCTTTAAGTTACTGAGAACAAATAAATGCATCTGACATTTAGGTAACACTGAATTCCTGCCTCAAAATGGTGGGACAGATGAGATCAACAACTCAAGCAGTTATCAGTAAACTCCATATATGCCAGCGGGGTAACTGCCTCCAGGAATGTAAATGACAGCATAACATGACCGCAGGTTGGACTGAGGAATACCTCAGTCTGAGGGATAAAGCTTGTACTGAATCACCAGCCTGCCATTCACTTCAAAAATTTCACTTAATTTAGGAAACAAGCCTATCAATCTCACTAATTTGATTCTTTTATTAAGTGCCCTGCTTTGAGAAAATTAGTAGGGACACTTTGATTCTGATAATAACCTGTTCGTCCTGGTAGAAGAAATAGGATGCAGTTGCAGCTCTATTTTTATCTAATTGTGTTTTCTTATTAGACACAAATTACCAGAGCTTGAGTGTGATGAACTCCTAAATTAGGTGTCCAGGGTATGAATCCCTGCATAGAACCCTAAGCATGTGACTTTTCAAAGTTTCTAAGCAGTTTTATAAATTGTGGTTACTCAGGAAAATTGTATAATAAATGATAGATTGTTGTTAATTCATCTGGCGTATATTTAAATAGCATTATTTCTGGGCACTTATCCTAATGAAATCTCCAGTGGGCAATGTGCCTGTAATTTCATTGGAATTATACAGCAACTGAGCATGATGTAGGACCCAATCACTTTTAAAACAGGCCCAGACAAGCTATGCTTTAGCAGAAGAGGCCAATCATTATTATTTCAGGAGCTATTCTTTGTAATAAAGTTAACCATGGTGAACTAATATGATTTTAATGTGAAAATAATATGTGCTTCCCTAGGTAATTCATGCTGCAACCCCAGAAGTTAAAATCTGGTCTTTTCAGTATTGAGATCTTAGATGTTTCTTTTTGTGACATGAAGTGGGAGATGGTTGCTTGCTTCTAGAGCTTCACAGATACAGAAAAGCAGCACTGGTCTTGCTGAGCTCCTGGGGAAAAGCCCTGTAGTGCCCTAAATTTTCTTAAATTTTTCTGCATCACTGTAACAGGCCGCCCTCACGGAGAAGCATACACCACACAGCTGGGTTTGCCCTTAGTTTCAGTTCATGAGTCTGAAGCACGTTCAACTCATATTCTAGTAAAAATCACCCTTCACACTGTCTTGTTACAGTGGAGGTTTGGGAGGTGCGACAGGTGGTAGACACCTAAAACTATGAAAATTTGTTCCTTGCTGTACTCCATCCCGTGTACTTACCCCACAAGTTAGTTTTGAAGAAGCTGTGTGTGCAAAAGGGATCAAAATTTGGAAAACTAGCCATTATTACTTTATGCTTTCTGTGCAAAATTGAACTATCTACACTTTAATAAAAATAATATTTATTACTACTCTTTTTATATAAATTGCACAGCGACAGGAATCCTCTAAACTGTGGATTACAACACAAGTGTTTGAAGAATGATGAAGCAAAATTTTCTTTTGGACATTAGTGTTTCCAGAAATAAAAGTCTACTCCAGGAAGCCACTGTGATGAATCCAAATATTCAAGATGCATAGTTACATATGAATAAACAAATTTAAAGTCAGGGTTTTTTAAAATGTTATACTTACAGCTTTCTAGCTGCAGTCTGCATGTTTGTGTGTCCATGGGATATTTTGACAGGTCCATGTTACAAGCAACAGTAGTAGTGATTCTGTAGGAAGAGAAAGAACTCCAAAAGTTGCAATAAAGCACATAATGATATATCTCTGGTTTTCATAGCAAACTAGACTGCAAAGACTCTGCTCTGTCATTTAGATAATTTCAACCTATGAAATTAATGGACTGATATAATCAAAGAGAACCCTCCTTAAGAAGATACACCCTCTGCAGCCACGCTGATGAAAATGAAACCAAAGGAGCAATTGTGCTTTGCTGTGGTGGGGAATTTAGTGTAGATGCACACATTTACCAGGGCTACGGTTGCACATCTTAAGAAGTCACCCCTTGGCAACTGAGGCACAGTAACTAGCTGCACATGTACTCTGGTCTGCTCTGACGCAGAGGGCAAATGAGTTTTACTTTGCAGGTGAGGTAACTGGGACACGCTTACTGTGAGCCGAGAAGAGGTGACGCTGTACGAATTGCTAATGCAGTTACAGTGCTCGTTTCTGCAGTACATGTACAATATGCTTTTTGCTAAAAAGCAGAAATCATGGCTATGTGGCACTGGACAAGTAGTTTCCCACTCCCTGTTAAACTTTTACTGTTGTGATGTCCTCCCTGCACTCCTCCCCTGCCTCCATCTGCCTCCGCTTGTGTTGGGCGACACCTGAACTTGTGAGCAGGCACCAGTGCTCAGGACACAGCATGTACCACGACAGGGAATCTGGATCCTTGGCGGCATTTCCAGGGAACCAGAACAGGGGGTAATGGATCAGGAATGTGGTCACAGCTGGCTTGTTGACCCCAAACTCATTACCCAGGACAGCTGGTATCTGCTCCTGGCCAGCATAATTCTGGAAATCTATTCTGAACCACCATCATCAAAGCCAAAGGCTGATTTACCTTAAGGCATACAAGATGGTGCCATTAGAGAATAATCTTATGAGGCGGTTCCCCACAGTGACGTCGTGTAGGAAGGACCTTTTCGACTCCACAATGTACGTGTCTGGTACCCAGAGCAATTCCACTAGACGAGCATCTAGTGTGAAGCTCTTGTTGCCATGAAAGACCAAGCGGGGGTCTGTCCAGCGCTGCCGCAAATATATAGTAGCTGTGTAATCCTGGGAAAGAGAGGAAAACCTGTGAGGATGCACATGCAGAATGCCTGCACAGCATCGCTGCGGGTGTGCCACAGGTGACAGGAGGCAGAACACACGTTTGTTCAATCAAAGCTCAGCTATTCAAAGCTGTTCAATCAGAGCTGAGCTATCAAAGCTCAGCTTCAAACACCTGCACTAAATCTGATAGATGTTCATCACAGTTTCATTGACTGCATTACATTTCTCATATACTTACACTGTCAGGTGTAGTGTTTGAGGACCACAGATTATACTCATAGTACTTTTTTTTTTTTTTTTTTTTTAAACGAGCAATTATTGCAATTGATACTTTTGTGTCCATTTCACAGGTAAGACAACAGATGAGGCCACTCAACAAGTCATTGACATTAAAAATCAGTCATTGTCTAGAGCTGGAAAATTACACACGTACTATAAACATGATCATGAAAAAAACATCAACACTTTGGAGAAAAAAGGTAAGCAAATCCAACCCGTTATTTCACTGAGGCCTTAAAACAAAACAAATGAAAACCCAAAACTTGTAGAATCATTTTTAACAGGCATTTTGAATCTAAGGGCAGTAGGATAACGAGTTTAGCCTGCCAAAATCTACCTGCAGCGACTGGAGTATTTTCACTGTGCCCCATCACAGAAGAATAAGCAGTACTCAGCTCTAAAGAGAATTCTTCACTGAGCCTTCTGGACAGACACAGCGGACTGTTGAACTATTTCACTTCCTTCCTTATAGACAAAATAAATGCAACCAGTAATACCTTTTATTTTCAAAACTTCTCTGTCACAGACAGACTGATACTGGTGACTGTGTTAACAGCGTGAAGTCACTATGTTTTACCACAGACAGGCTGCCTGTATGTGGAGGATGAAGCAATTCTGTTTCATTCAGTCTATAATTTTTAAAATGCTTTAAGAGAAAAGGTCTAAGAAAATATCAGGTATCAACGTTAGCTTTTACAACTTCTAAATTTTACTCTCAGGCTGTGACAGAGGAAAAGACATATCAAATAATACACAATTATGCCTTTCAATACAGTGAATTATAACAGTGACAAAAGTGAAGAATCCTGGCTGATTTTCTAGCTTTTATCAAGGCACAGAGTAAGTAAACCTCTGCAATGTTTTCCATGTGGTCAGAGCAATTCAGATGGATCATCAAGAAGAGAAAATCCAGAACAGGAGCTATTTTACAAGGCCTTTAATTAAGTTAGAGGTATGTGAATAATTGATTTTGTTGGTTCTGCTCCTTCCCCAAAATTAATAGCTTTATCAAAGTTACAATATTTTATTTAGTGAATTTGTTTAATTTGTTGGGGGGAGAGAAAGAAAAAAGTCAATGGTGTTCTTGAAAATTCTGAGATTAAGTGTGGAAATTGTTCCTGACTGAATTTCTGACTGTTTGGACCAAAACTCTTTGCTGAATTTACCCAAGCTGCCCATAGTTTTGGTCAACCTGAAACAGGTGTTTTCAGTGATCAGTGTCTGAAATCCAGCCGTTAAAGAACTGGAGGAAACCAGACTCAGCATTGATGGGAAGATGTTCTCTGTGTATTTGAAAATTGTTGGGTTTTTTTTCTTGGGATGATCAGTCCTTTGAACCTCAGACTGTCGCAGCTCAAAACCATTTCTCGTCCACGAGAAGAAACCCTGCCTGTGTCTTCAATCAGCACCACCCCTACCCTACACAGAGGGCTCCTACACAGAGCAAAAGGTAAGGGAGAGGAAATGCCACACAGGATTGATTTTTTCCATTTCCAAGGGGCCTGATTTCCAGGAGATGTTGAGTTTTTGACCTGTAGGAACTTTGGAGCCATCTCTATTTACTTATAAGCCCACATTACTATGGTATCTACATAGTCTGCAGTCATAAATAAGCCCTGTTCTCATCACGCCTCTGAAAGTGGCCAATGGACACAGGAAAGCAAAGCAGCCTGAATATGACAGTTTCTGTGCTGAACACACAGGAATATATGACAAGTCTCTCAGGCAAATCCTACTCTTATCACTTATAAAATAAAATTTCTTTCACTTACCATGTCGCTCTCGGATATACTAGAAATACTTGCAATGTCCAGACTCATTGCAATCTGAACAGGTTCTCCTGTGGTGGGAAAGCAAAGCTTAAGCAGAGGGAAGGGAAGAGTGAAAAGCCCAATAAAACTGCTCAGGATCTGTGCAGCGTGGGCACTGCTGGCAGCGTCCCATCTATCTCTAAAACCACAGAAGCTCAAAGAGTTAGACACTGTTTCAGACGTGACATTAGACTCACAAAAGACATCATGATCCAAAATAAAGTGGTCACTGTAGGGAGCTGGAGTTTTGTATTTGGTGATGGCAGCAGAGAGCGAATACCCACCAGCACTAGCTCTGAAGATCAGCAGTTTAGATAAGCAGCATTTCAGTTGGCATTTGCCGACGGGCAGGCAGCCAGGGCCAGTTTGTCCCTTGTTACCCAGTCAGCAACATCCGCCCAGTGGCAGGAACGGTAAACTTTGTACAGAGCATTGCTCACACAGCTCTCGGAGGACTCTCCACAAGCAGATAGCAAGGAAGAGGAAACACTAAGAGGCAGAGAAATTCAGTGATTCATGAGACCATGCTCCGGGTTAAAACACAGAAGTGCAACAGCCTTCGCATCTTTTTAGTTATTATAGTACTGCTCTATTTACAAGCGAATTTTCAGCTCTCAAGTCCTGAATCCTGATAGTCCCCCATTTTCTAACAGTAACTCTTAAACCACCACGAGAGGGCAGCTCCTCCCCAGGAAATGTCAGAGCTGGGGGCTGGAGAGGGCTCGCCGGGTCCCGCCACGGAGTACACATCTGGTTCTGAAGAGGGCAACTGTTAATACGAGCAGAAAGACACAAACAGATTGTGCCTGGTTTATCTAATCCCCAGTATGAATCTGGGGCTCCGAGTAGGGCTTGGCGCTTTCCTGGACAGCCCTCTCTGCCCAGGTGACAACACAGCAATGCCTTTCCTCATGGGACTTGCTGAAACTCCTTTTATCATCTACATCACATTTAGGAAAGTCCAAGGGACACAATTTCTAAATCTCCTTCCAGGTGGTTTTGGTTTTTTGTTTATTTGTTTTAAACTGTTCCAAAATCCAACATACTTCATTTGCAAAAGATGTGTGTTTTTAAAAGTAGCTGTCATTCACATCCTCCATCTTGTTTTGAGACACTTGAAGCCCACTCAAATTAATGACCAGAGGATAGATCTGTGAGGACTGAGAGCCTCTGGAGGAGGTCACAGAGCCCTGACCACCTGTTTCACATGTATGGCTCTGGCAGGCATGGGCTGGTGTAGGTGCAGTTAACCTCCATTAGGTAATTCAGAAGCATCTGTTCACTGATGTGACAGGATCTAGAGGAGCTTTTCTATTCCTGCGTGAGATCTGACATGCTAGGCATAACAAGCTGGTAAACTCTGTATTGTCCCAGAAATTTATCACTGTGGTCAGAAAAAGGAAGAAGCTCGAAGCTGCCTGTAGCAGAAGGTCAGTCTGCAGGAGCTGCAATGGAAAACATCCAAGTCCTGGTGAAAGCTGATGGGGAATTTTTCTGTTGAGCATAGTTTCATTAATGGGTTCTGGCAGAAAAGCAAAATTAATAAAAATAAAAATTTTATAGCTGTTTTTAAAATTTTCATCAGTATTTTTCAGGTGCTAAATGTCATTCTGAGAAATGCTCTCCTCTGAGTGGTTACAGCACTCACCTGGAAGGTGGGAGACCTGACACCCAAACTGGACAAAAGCCTCAGGTAAGTTCCTAAATACCTGACTGTCCTTCAGGTGTTCCCTACTCCCTAGAATTTCATGAGGGTTTAAAGCATGTTTACTTTGTGTCTCAGTATGAAGTGAAAGCATCTGTCAAAAATCAGTATTTCTGGCAAGGAGAATGGCTTTATTCCTCTATAGCCATAATCTACTAAATGAAATGCATGAACAAAAATAAAGCAAAAAATCACAAGAGTCAGACTCTAAACAAAAGCATGTACAGTTAGAGCAAAATTTAGTTAGTCTGTCAGGTATTTCACAGAGGTATTGAAGTTTATAAATTCCCTGGTGTTAACCTCACAGATGGACATGATGTCATGCCCCACACCTGCATGCACCATCTATTCAAGACAACAGTGGATGCACAGAAAGGAGGACAGCTTTGGCTACTAGCTAATGTAAAAGAAACACAACCTGTTATAAACTGGGACACGCTAAAGAAAGCTTAAAGCATGCTCTCCCCTCCACACAAGCCTTGCAGACTCTTCTTCAAATGGTCAAACGCGTGGAGCCAACTTACCACCAAAGTAGGGCCTGAGGTATTTGTTGTATCCCATGGTGAGGTTCTCAAATCCAGGGAGGGATGTTGTGTCTCTGCCGTGCAAGTCAGACACATGACCCAGGGAGCACCTCCTGGGGACACAAATATGTCCTGTTACGTGTGGCCGGGCGTGCTGGGCACATCTGGTGTGCTGCTGCAGCTGTGTTTCCAGATTGTGCTCAAACAAGCAAACAAACTGCATAAAATGCTTATTAAAAATTAAGTAGATCATTGAAATCACGAGCACTTGCTGATATTGCTTATCTTGGCTGAATAACTGTCACCTTCAAGAGGTGGGAAAATAGCAAATTACCTCAGCTGATAGCTACATGCTTGCCCACATGGTAGCTTAAGGACATTCTTAAAATGTCCCAGACGAATCAAGCAAGATCTATGTATCATCAGTCTTAGTAATAACTTACAGTCTCCCCCTTCCCACTCCTCCTCATACAGTCTATATAAAGAATATGCTTTTTTTTTTTTCCCCCCCTCTCGCTTATGACAACCTGAGACAAATCTTACTGACCAACAGCTGCTCCCCCTAGTCACCAGTCCCCTAAAGCAGCTTTCATCCTCCCACGTTAGTGCCAGGCAGCGTCCCTACAGCTGCTGTCAGGAGTAAAACCTCTGAGTACACCAGAAGGGGAAAGGCAGAGCACTGAGCACTTCGGACACCAACCAAGTGTTGTGGGCTGAACTACCCCAAGCTGCTGTGCATACAGAGGGTTCAACTCGAATTTGCAATATCAAAATTAACATTTTGTGGATGGACAATAAAGCCAGTACCTGGCTTGATGAGGCTGACAGCCCCATACCATCATATAGTCAGCTGGAGGGACAGGGGGTTTGGGCTGAAAAATTTCATGGTGCAGTGTCCCTGTGTGGTCATGTGCTCACTTGAAAATGTAAATGAGTGAATTGTTAAAGAGTTCATTATCTTTGTGAAGGAGGTGGAAGGCAGTGCCTCTGCCTCTCCCCAGAGTCTCAGGACCACTGATCCGTGCAGTAAGAAACTTAGCAATGTAGTTACTCAAAGCTCTGATAAATCTTCTTCTTCTGTTCCCTTTAAAGCTGGGTTAATAGTCCTTGGAGCTTCGCTGCAGGTTTTAGACCAAAAAGGACCTTACAGCAGAACTGAACCAGTTTGCACAGCATAAGCATAAACTTGTAGTTCCAGGGACGGCAATACAGCTGGGAGCCCTGTGCGGGGCATTTCCAGCGAAAACTGCAAACTTTTTCTGGTCCTGAACAGGAAATACGGGGTTGCACTGTTCAGGTACATACTGTGTTTTGGGGATCTGTGCAGGTTACTCTCTTTATGCCACATTCATTACCACACCCAGCTTGCTTTGGATGGGCTGGATAATTAGAAGCATAGTTTCCTTTTGACCCCCATTATTTATATGAAACAAAATGCAGATGTTCCCTGTAAGACAAAACAAACACTCTGCTTACCTTTGGGTTGGAAGGAAAAGACACAGGCTGAAGAAGCAAAAACATCTGAAGAACATCTCTGGAGATTATTTCTGTATTTGCTCTGCTTGTCTGTGGAGCATAAAAGAAAGGCAAAGTTTTGTGAAGAACTATTTTAAGGGAAGGGGACTCGGAAAAGAAATCCTGCACAGTCAAAACCACACAGTGTGTGATGTTTAACATTCCCTACACATTAATGGCTCCTGCCCTTTTTTTCTAGCTTGTGTCATTTTTCAGCACCGTACTATCTTAACACTTTCCACATAGAAGACATTAGCGACAACTCAGCTCCTGAAGTGCTTGACAAGGCCACCAAATTTTAGCTGCCACTTTTTTTAGATAGGGCTTTCCTTCTTTCCCCACGGGATGGTGATTAGCTGATGTTGAGAATGGCACCATGGGAAGGGATGTATTACATACAAAAATGTTTAGGTAGCTCCTAGAAGCAGCCAGACTCTGAAGCCAAGTGAGATCCTGCCCACATATGACAGATTCAGCATCTTTTAGTCCAGAGCTCCACTCATCAGCCACGCCGAAATGCTGCTCTGTGCTCTGCTAGCTTGTACCTGGGATAAACCCCTGCTATTAATAGTCACGTTGGCAAGTCACTCAGTGTGCAGTACAGGATGAAATCATTCCACTGTAAATGGGTTTCGTTGACTTTTCTGGGAGTGGAACCAAATCTTGGCTTCTGGCATGGGACTCCCACAGGCTCGTGCTGGCCTTGGAGCAGACGCCACGATGGGCGACTCTTAACCGTGTGCTGCTCCGCTCCCCATTTTTGCTCCCTGCCTGAAACGGGGCATCGGTTGCCCAGCTTTTCGGGAGCGTCCGCGTGGCGATGCCACACACCTCACGCATGTTGCCACAGCGAGCTGCTGCAGGAGGGGTGGGGAACGGCACTGCCCCAGCTGCCAAGGGGAGGCTGGTACTCAGCCATCAGCAGTTTGAGCTGGGAACACAACACTGCCTGACCGGCTCCGCTGCACTGCGTGAAGTGTACCCCGTCCGTCAGAGCCTTCCTGCAGATACTGGCACGACAACATCTTTCCTGGGTGGATACAAGTCTTCCTCTTTATTATAGTTACAAATTGGGAATGACTGTGCAAATCTTTAGTCCCCATGCCTTGGCACCAGTGAAAGCAAGACCCCAGCTTCAGACTCGGTGCCTTTCTCATCACGCATGGCCCTTAGGGCCTCAACCTCAAACCTGGCTGTTCTGTAGTAACCCAAATATCAGGAATTTTCTGCTTGTGTTAGATTCTTCCTGTGGTAGTTCACCACAGCCCAGAGGACACTCTGCCTTCTCAGCCAGTTGTACAGCTCTGGTGCTGTGCCATGCGACAGCAGGGCTCCAGGCAAGGAGAACATCTTTGCCCATACAGAGCCAGTAAAAACACCTGAACATTAAAGCCCCACAAATGCAGGGTGTCCCACTGGAGAAGTGATGCTTTTCAAAACAAAATATGCTCCAATATCTGTCCAACATCTGAATTCTTAACAAGGCTTTGCACTTCCAGGCCCTTTCTCTGAAGATGGTGTTCAGATGTGTCCAGACATTATCGAGTGCTCCTCACTCTGAAGTGATCATGCAGGGCTAGAGAATCATTTACCCACTCACAGCAATGTTAGAGCACAATTCTGATGGCAAAGAAGTTAGTCCAGGTAGTTTAAATAAGAACTTCTAGGAAGAAAGGATAATTTTACAAATTAGCATTTAGTTAAAGTATGAGAATTCATGATCTTCAGCGGAGGAACCTCTCACGAGCATCCTTCATGACCAGCTGTTTTGCACAGGGGCTGTGGTTGCGACCATTTTGGTGCATCAGAGTAAGTTTCTAAACAGTTTTATTCTATCTGATCCTAGTTACTAAGACCTTTTGGAAAAAGCAGGGCAAATTGTATTTCTTTTGATGGCTGACTAATGGATGGAGACCTCTTACATAGTAAAAAGCCTTCTTGGGACCCTGCTGTGTCTTCAGTTAACGGCAGTGAAACGTGCACTGCAATGTGTGCTGCTGCTATCTAGCGAAGACAGTTGAAACAAACCAACTTCAATAAATTTATGGCTGCTGCTGCCACAGATCTGAGTGAACTACAGTCTCCATTTCTCTGCTAATTCTTTGCAAAACAAGGAAAATCTTGTTCTTCAGAGGATGGCTGTGAAGATAATAAATACATCAAAGACTGCAAGGCAGTGAAAGGGAGATCTGTAACTACCTAACAGAGCTAGAAACTAGGCATAGCAAAGTACTCAGGGGCAAGAAAAAGGTGACAGCAGTGCCCAGAGCTGAATATAACCAAAGCATTTTGCTAGTCAGGGTATCAGCTAATACAACTGCAGTTCTGCTTTTATAGTGCAGGAGCTTTGATCAGAGGTTACCAGCTTCCTTAGTACAGTATAGTGGGAAGAAAGTACTGTAAGATTGTGTATTTATGTTTCTCTGTCAGTAAAGGATTTCAGTTTACTCTAATAGAACAAACCCAAAACTTAACCACTGTTTCACCTGGACCTTTTTCTATGGTCAGTGGAAGCACAGCACAGAACAGCAGTAGTCACAAAGGCAGTACTAGTACAACTGGTGGAGAGATGGCTTCCAATGCCAAAGTTATATAAAAATCATTCATTCTGCAGACTCAGAGGTAATGAAAACCTTGAGAAGATAATAGCTTGCTCTCTCAGTTCTGTGTTCTCTCTACTGGCTGTGAAAATTACACAAAGATGCAAGTATTATAGTGAAATAGATCCAGAAGCCTGTGTCCGCTTCCAGAGAATTTCATGAAATAACGCTTCTCTGCACCACCCAACAACAGCACTATGCGTCTCCCACTACAGCTCAGTCTGTGCTTCCTTAATTTGCTTTACTCCTTTATCTTTGAAGGGGTGGTAGGAGTGAAAACACAAAAGGAGGAAGAATCACTGGCAGCTTCTGTTTATGGGGAACGGGGTGTGAGGTGATCAAGATGTACACTGTCACCTGATGGGGCCTGAAATGGTCCCCAGGCTCCTCCACACCACTGCCAGTGTAACCTACAGTTAGTGACAGCTGGGCTCCTCCCTCTTGGCAGGAACCAACCACAGGGGAACCACCGCAGTCCTGCGTTACCTCCCCCTGACCATCTGAAAGCACCCCCGTGTCTCACTGCACAGCGTGGATCAGCGTAGTCCCTGATTTTCTACTGGCTGATGACATCTCCGTGCCAAGCAATAGGAGCTTTTACAAGAATCAAAAAAGCCACCCAGAAAACCAAACCTGTATGACCAGCTTACTAAAACTTAAGGTGATAATTCACAAGGTCAGATTTTACTAGAGCCAAATCGCTATGACTGCAAAACATGCAACACAGGCACACATGCATCCGAGAGTAAAACCTGGCTGGGGAAGATAGAGAAAACAAATTAAATGCTGCAATAAAACCAGACTGCACTTAATTTGCCCATTTAGGTGTTGCCTGTATTTATTACACAAAGTTATGATTTTCATGATGAACTCAGGCGTCATTTGTCTGCTCTATTTCCCTTGCCCTGCGAGTGCAAGCTCTGCAGGAACCCCCGCGGGCTGCCTGCACTGCACCGCGAGGCACACACGGCCCAGCGACAGCCCGTGTGCCTGGTCCTCACACAGACCCCCCGGCACCTGGAACCTCAGCCTGCCTGACCCAGATGCAGGTAAGCCCATCTCTAAAAATTTTAGGCAACCGTTATCACTGGGGTGTTTTCACAAGTGCTTTGATTCCCAGGACAAGGTTTGACGGATGTCACGTGAGGAGGCTTATTTTCATCTCAGACAGGGCGATGGGGATTGTTTGGCTCTGCTAGAGGACCAGCGCAGCCCCGGCAGCAGTTTCACCACCTTTCCTCAGCCCAGGCCCAGTTGTGTTGCTCATCCAATGACCCACACACAGGAATGGTGCTACAGAGAGCGAGCGGACAGGGTCAGAGCCTCCCCTTTGGCTCCCTGTATTCACTCCTGTGGAACAACTTCCCAGGAGAAAGCATCACTACACCGTCACCAGGAGTTTCCAGCTTCACAACCGCCTCGTGGCTGCACCATTCTGTGCTGAGCTTTCTTTGGCCACTGACATCAAGGTGAAAGTTGCTAAATATTATTACAAAATGATGGAGGCGGCAAAAAGCATCACACACCCTGGGATCAGACTTCACTGGCTTTGCCAAAACGTCACTTCAAGGTCAATGTATTTGTTTATCCAGAAGAGGTTTTGAGTGATTTAAGACAGATGTAATCTGTCTTCCCTTTTTTAATGTTTCTTTTTTCCCCCCTGCCTAGCCCGAACTGTGAGCAGTTGTCTGATCTTGAAAGACAACTCCTTTGGGGATGTGCGTGGGCAGGGGATTTTGTAAGGAAAGGTTCATGGCACGACAGCTGCAGTCAAAGAGTCAGGTATTCTGATGATTTATTATGAGAGCTGTTCAAACTTTAACTTACTGATCAAACAAATCATTAAAGGCTTTCATTTCCAGCTGATATAACACTTGTTCTTACCAGAAAAAAAATTAATTGCTATCTTTTTAATTTTTGACTATTGAAAATCTATTTTGGCAGGCCAGGAGAAAATCTGAAGCAACTAGAAGGAAGAGAATGCAGTTAACAACAGGGACACATTTTTGCGCAAGAGTTTTACACAAGCCACTCTTACTGGAAACCTTAGTTATTTGACACTACCATGAATTTATACAGAACGAATGCTATTATTACAGAACTAAAGAGCTAGTGAGATCCTGTCACGTGTCAACAGATACATGAGCTCACTCCTGGGCTGGTCAGGACAAAAAGGGACATTAGAGGCTGATGGAGGAAAAGGAAGTGGAAGAACCTGGCAACAGCACCTGTACCAGTGGGTTGATAATACTGAAATTGTTTCTGATCATTTAGCTTCAAAAATATATTTTCTTGCTTATAATATTTTCTGAGTGAAGAAACTGAGAAAAGACTTCAAGTGTGTTAAATAAAAGAAGGTAAACCAAAGCACATAATTTTGGGCTGAAAGAAATGTCTCATGTTAACTTAAGTCTTTCATTTTTGTATTCAGTCAAAACCTCTGAAAGTTTCTGTTTCGGTTGGAACTGAAACTTCTTTTGTCCTGCTGGTTTCCCTGTTTGAATCTAAGTTCAGCCAGGTTGTTTAATAACTTGACGCAGTCTAGAAGGTGCAGTTTTAAGCCTGGAAGAGCAGGAGGTGTGTTTTGAAGCAGATGCTGTGGGAGCCTAGGCCCCAGCAAGGCACGTGCTGGCTGTGGTGGGTGTGACCCCAGTGCTGAGAGCGGACTGCTCAGTGACAGACACCAACTGCTTTATTCTGCTTTTTGGTTTTTTAAGTTGCCTTGAGTGGTTATCTGACATCACGGACAGTTAAACAGGTGACTTCATGGTACTTGTAGAAATCCTTCAAGACCTTCTGTGAACTTCTGCTCTTGATAAAAAAAATAGATTCTTTCCATCCATGTCACTGTCATTACATCACATGAAAAATTACCTCTCAGTTCCAGAAGGCGCAGGCATGGCCGAGGTGACTCGCCGAGGCTGGAGCCCTCGCTGTGTTTCGGTGCAGGGCTGACCCGTGGCGCTGGGCAGGGACCAGCCCCCGCAGCAGGCGGCTGGGAGCAGCACCTGCACCCCCAGAGAGAGCCCCGGGCTGCGCTGGACACACCAACACCGGGTGCCTTAAAAATACACAGCCCGCTCCTGATTTCGTATGCGCTGGTACCACGAGCAGCACATACGTTTATACACACAGACTTCATCCACAGTAATACTCCTGCTATGAGGGGGGATCAGGCCTGTTAGTTATAGGACACCCCATAAACTGCTGGCCTGATTCCCGTCTTATTTATTCCAATGAAAGGCAGAAGCAACTCCAAGATACAAGAAGGGTTTACATAAAAACAGGTTCAGTCCTTACGTAAGAATGTTAAAACCACGCCTGAGTAATGCCTTTATGTTTTCAAGATGTAAACTCTCATCCTGGAAGCTGCTTGTGAGAAGTGGCAGCTTATGCTCACATCTGCCCACCCAACATGGCACACAGGTCTGCCTGCAGCTTGCAGGCTTGAGCTTTTTAAGTACAGAGAGAAATTCTTAAATTATATCAAAATGAAGGTTTCTGAGGTTTACTTACGTGAAATAAATTCTTCCTCCAACATGTCAAGTTTGGCTTCTGATCGGTCAATTCATTTACTCTGAGTAAGTACAATGTACATAAAATTTATAAATAATGACAATTTTATGCAGAAATCTGGCATGCTCCGGGCAGCTCTTTTTCTCCTGCACTAGATACCTTGACTCTACCTCTAATCTAAACTTGCCTGCAATTGTCAATCTCCTGTGGCCGCAGATCCGTGAGCTCACCGCTGTCTGCACTCAGTCATGCTGGGCAATTACTTCAGGCTCCATTCGCTCGGCAAACCTGCCCCTCAGTGCAGGCAGGGATCCAGGCCTGGGTGCAAAAGGTTCATCTTCCCTCCTCCAACAGGCAGACAGATCACAAGCCCAGCCACGTTGCTTTCTATGATTTTGCTCTCTACTTGCCAACCCTGTAATTGTAACCCTATATATATGGTCCCTCCCACCTCAGCAGTTCTGCTTGCTGAGTCTCCTCCATTGTCTGTGTGCAGGTATTTTATGTGAGACATAATTATTCTTGTTCCTATCAGCCGAGACAAGCATGCACAAGATTAACTCCCTCGTGGGACACACAGTGGTGTACCCTGAGTACCTTCCGAACTGTACATGTGAAGAGGAGCATAAGGACTGTAGGTACTTGTTACGTTGATGGTAAATAAAACAAAGGTGGTTTACTGGGGATCTTTGAGTGCTCTGCTCAGTTCTGGGTGTGCTGGAGGAGGAAATGGAAAATCAAAGGTAATTATTATGGAGAGATTCTCACGTGAGCAGAATTTGGAAAGAATGAATGAGAGTCTGTCATTTAGACCAAACAGAATTCGAGAGGCACAAAGATAAAGGAATACATAGAGAAAATACATCAGACATTTTGTTTCTGATTATTCTCACATCACATTGGACCAAGGACATGGTCGATACGCCAAAAGGCTACAGCAGACACGTGGCTGCAAAGTCCACAGTGAACACGTGGAAATTTTTCTCCCAAGCTTCCCAGGTAACAGGTAAATGTAAAATAAGAAGCTGGCAGATGCCCTGGGTAACTGGATTGCTCTCCCTGGTCATCTCTGATGGCCACGACAAAGGGAACGTTTCCCCTGCAGTCCTGTGCTGGCCAGTCTCCATCCTGGAGCGTGCACTTCAGGGCTGTTAAGCAATGAATGTGATTGAGTCGAGCAGTTGCTACGTGCCCCGGCCCACCCCTCCAGGAGGAAAAGCAGGAGGGACTCTCTGACCTCTCAGAGGAGGAAAGGAGTGATGGACAGAACCATTTTATTTTCTCTTTGTTGTCGCTGAGCACCTGCCTCCTCGGAGCAGATGGGTGTCCTGGCGTGCCAACCTCAGCAGTGCCTTCCTGAGGAGGGGAAGGACCCAGCGTGGTTGAAGGGAGGGAGTAAAGATGAACAGAGCTGCCAGTAAATCATTAAGTGACGGCTTGACACCACACTGACAAATGAGCACGTAAGAAAATAATATCAGATGGGGCCCCAAGGAGCACAGTTCAGACGTAATCATTCATCTTACACATATATTAGTCTGAATTTCTGTAGGGCAGTGAAACACTCCTCACCACAGTGAGTTTTAGGGGAAAACCAGCCACGCGATGTCTTGAATGCCTTCACAGCCCACTTCTCCCAACACATTTATTTTGCTCTTGCAGGCAGCACAGTCCAAGCCACACCACAGCTGCATGTCCTTCCACGCCAACACGCGTTTTTCCTCAATTAATACTCCATGTCCACAATAAAGCCATGCACATAGAAACCCAAAGTGCCAGCATTTGACTTCGAGCAGAATTTAGCTTTTAGTAGATAAATGCGTTTACCTATTGCATTAAGAGGAATAATTTATACGTGAATAAATAAAGCTTTATACTCAAAGCCAGCGAACACACCCGAAATAGGCCGCTGCAGCTCAGTACGAACAATTTTGCTTTCTTCCTAACACATTTAAAGCTGTCACAAGGCTCTGGCGTTGCAGGATTACCTGGCTGCAATGACTGGCAGGACGGTCCCCACGTGCTCATTAACTGTGTGACCCTGCAGCTGCAAAGAGTTTACTGCATGAAAGGAGTCACCTCTGGACAATAATCAGAAGCAGACACAGTACTGAAAAAGTGTCACTCACCCACCCACAGTAGCTGCCACTAAGAAAACTGGATTTGAAACTGAGTGCTCCACATGCTGTTTGCCTTTGGCTTGCTCCATGCAGCAAAGGAGATGTGTGCTGGGGTCCCAGGAGCAGAGCTGTGACCCGGCACAGAGCTGCCTTCAGACACTCTAATCTTACTCAAGTTCCTGCATTTAACGCTTCCCACCAACTAGGTGCCTCTGTGGGTTATGAGAGAACTTAAAAGACAGTTCACCTGCAATTCCAGATGCAAGATGACAGACTTAAAAGGCGCCTTGGTATCCTTTCATGTCTGTCAGCTCTCACCCGCTGTTTGGCAGCAGCTTTCCACCACTTGCCCACGTTGTGCCCCTTCCCAGGCCGCTGCATTGCCACAGTTCAGTACCCTCAGCCTGGGCTGGGAGGGTTTCAACATGCCCCAGAAAACTGTCCAGGCCTCAGTGGTCCTCTCACCCCTTCCTGGAGACAGGCTTTACCTAAAGGTATTTAATTTGGATTCCTTTTTAACGTTACCTTGTTTTTAAAGGCCATTCAGCATCATGTTTCTTAGTACAACATGCCACTTAATATAGCAGTAAAACAAGCTAGAAGGTTTTTTTATTTGGACTTTTCTTTTTAAATCACTCAAATAGCATAAATGTTTCTTGTTTCTAAGAATAGAGAAATTAAGGTGCTCAGAGGTCAAGTTATTTGTCTCTTATCAGTAACAAACTACCTGCCAAGATGAACAAGCGTCCTGCAGAACACGTGCCAACAGCTCCTCGCTCAGAGCAGTACCCAATTTCACATCTCTTCAGGAAATCTGATCGACAGCAAGACTGCCATACACACGAAGGCATGTGGGCTCTCCGCATGCTGCCCTCCAAGCCCAGGGTTGGGGGAGCAGCAGCCACCCTGTAGCTTTCCACTGTGTTATTTTTCCTCCTCATTTTCATTTGTACCCATTTACCCAGACCCTGAACCCCCCTCCCAGCCACGTGGTGATGTGGCCCTGTGGCAGACATTGGTCTGCGGAGCACCAGCTTTATTTAAGATAATCCTTCACACAAGAGATCATCAGTAACTGCTAACCTACTCCCTAAAAGACACAGATCAATTGTATTCATTGAGTATTATAACCCCTTAAAATATTAATGCCCTATCAAGGAGACAATTTCACTGAGCCTAGGGACTCTTCCATTATTAGAAATTATGCCCCAGCCTTAAATAAATTAACTCAATAAATGTCTTCCCATGAATACAAATTCCTGCTTAGGGCTTGCAAATAAAATGATTTAGAGCTGTTCTCTGAGGAAAGATGAGGTGTTTAAACTTGCAAAAGAGGAAGGGCTACCATATTCATTAGTCTTTTGTTTTAAATGGACTTCTTTTTTTAAACTGAAGGCATCCCCCCTTGGAAGGGAGGGGGAAATCTTCAGAAAATTAAGTTGTTACACCTCCTTACGCTGGGCTGCACAGTTTCAATTCCGCAAATACCTCTGCTCAACTGCAGAGGCAGCCCTGGGGCCGAGCCCACAGCAGCCTCGGGCAGGGGCTGCACAGCGCCAGCAGCACCCCATCCCCGCGGGGGCACGGCCAGGGCCACGGCCGGGAGTGGGCTGGTGTCCCCGGCCAGCAGCGCTGCGCTGCCGCCTGCTCGCCCCGCTGCTGGCAGGAGGCAGAGCGTGCTGCCTGCCTCACAGAATCACAGAATCATCTCGGTTGGAAAGGACCTTGAAGACCATCTAGTCCAACCGTTAACCTAGCGCTGACAGTTCCCAACTACACCATATCCCTCAGCGCTATGTCGACCTGACTCTTAAGCCCCTCCAGGGATGGGGACTCCACCACCTCCCTGGGCAGCCCATTCCAACGCCCAACAACCCGTTCTGTAAAGAAATACTTCCTAATATCTAGTCTAAACCTTCCCTCGTGCAGCTTGAGGCCTCGATGCCGGCCACCCGCTCCAAGAAACTCAGCTGGATCCCGGAGGCTGGATGGGGGGTTGTGCCACTGCCCCGAGGTTGTATTTTGGCAAAATGCAGCTCTTTTACTCATGTCCTGCAGCCGTGACCATGTGCTGCCAGCACTGGGAGGGCAGCGGGACTCCCGAGCAGCGGAAGGAGCCACAACTGCCCACCAGCAGCGCAGCACCTGGATCGCAAAACTGAACTTCGTGAAGCAACGCAAGGCAGCGCTGCCGGCACCGGGGAGCAGCTGGGAGCTGCTCTCAGCGCACGGAGTGCAGCAGCAGCCTTTCAAACCCGAAAAACTGCTTTTATGCTGTAACTAGCCCAGCTGGCCATTACTTATTCAGGGTTAGATAACACGAGCAATGCTTAAAGTGTAACTTTTTCTGTAATATGCCCTTAATGCTGAGAAGAGCTGCCAGGCCCGACCGCTGTGCTACTGTTCTCTCGCCTGGCCTCAGATCACCAAAGCTTCAGCCGAGGCCACAGCACAAAAACCCACGAGGCCCGACACGGCACTGGTTCAGTCACCAGGAGTCTGTCAGCCTGCAACCCCCTATCTTCTACTTACATATGTCTAAAAGACCACAGTTCATAGGGTGTCTATTAATAAAGCTTCGGCCTCAGCAGGTGTTTGTAATTTCAACAAAACATAAAGCATGCACCAGCCCATTAATCATCCCAAGCCTCCTGTCAAAGCGTTTGCCCTCTTCATATCAATGAATCGACTGTAGCAACATGAAAGCCACACCATCACATTTAATTAGAGCTGTATTTCACACCAAAGGCCCCTCATGTTTGATGAAGAGTGTTACAGCTCTGCATCCTTTTAGGAATCTCTGAGCTAGCAAGATGAATCCAGAGCAACAGCAGAATAATACCTTGGCTGGCTGTTGTGCGTACTCCCACCATCTGCATTTTTAGCCAGAGATTTTTGGAGAAGTTACACACACACACAGATACACAGGCCTTTTCTGCGCACTGTTGTACTGTTACCAATGCATCATTTCAGAAACTGATCTTCTCAGGTGAGCACAGCCTGCTTTGCTCCATCTGCACTGTCCTTAAGGACAGGACAGCCCTGGATAGGTAGTCTGCAACATCAGGAGGTGTGTAGGTAGCACCCCACGGCTTGGTTACCTGCCTGGCAGCAGCTGCCAGATATCTCTGCCCGCCTATGGGATGTCCAGAGCCATGTCCATGCAGCAAGAAGAGGCATACCCAGGTCTGTGCTGCAGCAAAAGACAGGCACAACAATATTTCCCCAAAGGATATGCCTTAGCTCAAAATACAGCGTGAAGACACATGCATTCCTAAAACAGGGCAGGTAAACAGATGCCTTCTGCAGATAATAATCAACAGGAATACCACGGGGAAAATAATGTCTCTGTCTTTTCTTTGTGCTCAGGTATCGATTTGATGAGATTTTTATTTGATAATCAAAGCACTGTTTGCTGATTAAGAGCTCACATGACTTTCCGGTCCTGGCTTAAGAAGATCAGAGCAGGCTTCAAAAAATGGATGCAATGTTTCCAGTTCTTACTTTTCAATTTGTACATACATGAACAGTTCAGTCCTGAACTGCAAGATACAGCTAAAAGACGCAAGTCAGGATTAAAAAACCACCACACTGATTCCACTTGACTGCATCAGAAAGGTTTGTAAAAGAGACCATAGATTCAACCTACTTCTTGTGCCTCAGATAAAGAGAAATTCCATCAAAAGCCACCCACAGAGACACTTGAACACAGGAATTTTACAAGGGGCTCAGGGAGATTGCCTTGGCAGCAGCCTTCTCCTCAGTCTCTCCCCTTCATTGCACTGACTCTTCACTGGTACCTGTTGCATTCCCAACTGATGCATCAGTGGGCTGTTGGGCTGGTGACAGGAAACGCTCCCCAGCAGGAATGCTTGCTTATGTGCTGTAGCTTTTAACTACAGCATCTGAATTAACTTCTTAGTGCACTTGAGGGCTGGGATAAATATAACCCCAGTTTACACAAGTGAGAAATTAAGAGAAAGAAAGCATGCAGGCAGGGAGAGGGGGTGCAGCCTGCTTAGGAGTGGGAGGAAAGGCAAGCAGTGGAAAGAGCAGCTCCCCCTCTCCCTTACTTCCACCCTCACCAAGCCCCCACAGCCCCAGGACTGGGAGCCCACTGCTGTGCCTGTGCCACCACGGGGCCTTTGGGCACCACTGGCACCCGTGGGCACCACTTCCCAATCGCTGCTCCCCAGTCACAAACATCCCACCTGCCTCAGTTTCCCCCCAGACCTCACCTTTAGCAGTCGTATATGCAGCCACCAGCCACAGCTGCCCCCAACACAAGATGCCCCACGGAATGGCCCAACTGCCCAGTGGCCAACCCTCATCCATGGACAACCCACACAGCCACCACCACCAACTAGCACAGGGCTCTATTACATTTAGGGCCAATTAGCTCTTAAGGTAACGGGAAAGTGTACCTGTGCAGGTAGTTTCAAAGCAATCTGGCAGAACGTAAGGTTCGAGTGGTGACTCCCCAGCTCTGTGCAGCCGGTCACAGCCTCGTGGCTTCCTGGGAGTGTGGCAGGTGGGTGGCCCCTGCTCCGAGCCCCTGCTGCCACCCACCTCCTGTCCCTGGCACCTGTGGCTCCCCGCTCCGTCTCCAGCCGCCGGCCAGGCTCTGCTCTGCCACGGCGCAGCCGGCGGTGATCCTCGCTGGGGCAGGCTGATGCTTTAGGAGATTATTCCTTAATAGGCTGATCTCTGTGCTAGCAAAGGACCGAGGAAGGAAGGAATACGTTATCAGCTTTGATCTGGCATTACAGTGTGCTTGCTGCTTTGGTTCTGCCTCCCAAAAGCAGAATTGCTTGGCTAGAAAATGCAGATAAATCAATCCACTCATACCACGTTTATTTTCTGTAGCTATGCTCTGGGCTCCTGGCAGCTTAAAACAGCAGCGACACCCACTCTTGCTACAAAGAGAGGTAACGGTTGGGCTCCTGCCAAAGACTACCTGCAGAAAAGAATAGTTGCCCAGTGCGCAGGCAGGGCAAGGTGGTGGCACAGCTACAGCAGTGACCTGGAGCCAGACACCATCACACCAGAAATATTTCTGCCCCATGTCAGCATTTAAGGCAACTATCAATCTAGACCCATTGCATAACTTATCTTTCTAGCTTTTCTAAAATAAATGCCTGAAAGACAGGATGGAAAGAGGAGGCAGAAAATTGATGTTGTGAGAAAAGAAGTGTCATTTTATACTGTAGACTTATTTACAGCAAACTCTGTGACTTGACGACGGTGTCTACAGCAACAAAGAAAATAAAACACTCAATCGTTACCAGTATGCTCTTTTTGGGTGAAACAATAAAGCAAACACAAATCTCAAACCAGACTCCTCAGGCTGCACAGGACCCACTTTTTGGTCCGTGCTTTCCCACCAGGGCCCTGCTCCCCAGCCCTGGCTGCAGTGCAGGTCAGGCATGGCCAGCGGCTGAGGCCTTGTACCAGGGACCGTGTAAATCCCAGTAGGGATCTGTTCTTCTCCCTTCACTTCACCCTGTGTCTGATGTGAGCAGAGCAGGACATACCAACACGCTCAGTGCCCAGCTCATGTCCCCACATCACTTCTGCTCTGGAGTTTCTTCCTGCACTAGAAAAGAGCCTTTAATGTAGAAGGTACCTACCACAGCTCAGAAAACCAAAAGTCCGGGAGATGTCATTAGCACGGCTGTATTTTGTCCTATTAGTTACACAGCAGATCCAACACGGCAATTTTTTCTCCCCACCTTTTGAAGCATTCTGAATTGATTAACTGGAAAACAGGCAAACAAACAGCCCTTTTCTCCCCGTGCCTCAAACGCAATCCCCACAGTTAATGGGACGGGCAGGAGGAGCGGCGGGCCAGGCTGGCCTAACGCAGGCTCTGCCCTCCCAGGGCGCCCGCTGCCCTGGGTGAGCCCCCACAGCGCGGTGCCCTCCTCGCCTCCAGCCCAGCCCAGCCCCTGCCGAGGGGCACCTGTGCACGCTGTGCCCTGACACATCGCAGGGCAGAGACATCCTCCAGGGAAGAATGGGCTGAGGGACATGAGCTGCTGAGCAACGTCAGAGGTCAGAGCCAGCCTCTGCTACCTTGAGAAATTCTGTCATTGCTCCACGCCTTAGCGACCCACACGAAAAATGGAGATAGTAGCTGTGCACACTGTCTCCAAGGGACCTCTAAAGACAAAGATTCCTAGAAAGACACCTTTCTGTTGATCTTCTCTTATTTTGACTCTCAATCACCAGGATTGGTTGTTCTTTTCTCTGGAAAACTGAAGGGCCAGGTAAGCCAGGTGCCCCATCCAGCCCTGGCCTGAGTCCAGGCTGCCCACGGACGCTGCCACAGCAGCATGGCATCCTACTCCAAAACCCAATTTATGCATCACGGAAGCAATAGGTGACATCTTACCTTTCATCCAGTATTTAAAACCCTTCTAAGGTGTGAACACTTATGAACTGCCAGTGAATGGAGACGTGTGGCACAGGGGAACCGGGCTGTGGGACGGCTGCCACCAGCATGGTTTCCTCAGCTGATGTGTCCACAAGAGCAGTGGAACACACAGTGGGCAGCCCTGAGCCAACCTCACAGCAGCCTGGTGTCCAGCACTCTGCAAAACCCTACCCAACACTAAGTTATTCATGGCTAGGCAGCTGTTTACATTTCAGGTTCCAGCTGCTCTTTGAAAAACAAGCAATGCTAACAAAATATTCCCTGTCACCAATACCGTCTTGTTCTTAACAGGTCTAACATGCCAATATTGCTGATAGTTGAACCAAAAAAACATTTCAAGTAGGAACAAAAGTTCCAGACTGGTACCAGACATACTATTTTCCAATCCAAAATCCCATTTAATTATTTCCATTATGACATTGCCCATTACAACCTTAAAAACATTATTTTATCTGTGTGCACATCAGCACCCAACATTCATGCCTAGACTCTTGTACAGCTTTCTAACTTTGCTTTAAAGATAAGGAATAAACTTTAAAAGTAAAAAAAAAAGCTCGGTGTAACCTCTTGTCAGATACAGGAATGAGTTCAAGAACAGACAATTAATTGGACAGTTAGTTTCAGGTGCACAACGGTTTGTTATTATCTCAGATTAATGCAAAATTGTGGTTTAATCTTGTCAAAACACCTGATATGATGTCATTCCTTTCTGCTTTCTAACTTATTAAAAATGTATTTCACCCATATAAGCAACTTCAGCTGTCAAAATCTGGGCAGATATTTAAACTGGCACTAGATTAGGATCTACTGGAAATTATTGCTTATTTTTATGTTAAGAGGATGAAACACTAAGACAGCACATCAGATCAAGATGTACTTATTAGACAAGCTGCAGTAAGTACTAGTTTCAGGTTTGCATACTCATGAGAAGGGAAGTTATCTCTATTGGTAGCGCACATTTTTTTGGAATTGTTCTGAACACCATAAACATGAAAGAAGCTTAATTACAAGACTTTTTTTTTTTTTTTTAATTACGAACTTTCCCCCCAAAGGACCTAGGCCTATATTGTTATACTGTTTTCTTTCAAGGCAGGGGGGGAATATTTTTAAGAAAAAAATTAAATGCTAAAATACTTGAGCACTTTAAATTACTACATGAATGCTTTATGCTTCTCTCCAAATGAGATGGCACTTACCGGTGGGATTTATCCCTCCTGCAGCACAGTGTCTCTGCTGGAGCAGCTGTAATGCCTCCGGAGGTGGCGACGCAGCAGGGACCCCCCATCACCTCTGTGCATCTCACGCAGCACTGCAGCAGTGTACCCAATTCAAAATCTTTTGGCTTTTCATTTTGTCCCAGACAGTCATGGAGAGATGATATGGACACACTTCACTGGTTTGCTTCTGAAGTGACTGGATGTTGGTTATAAGAAGACACTTTATATTACTTTCATTATTCAAGAATAATAATTCTTGCTTTAAGTTATTTTTGAGCTGAGGAGTTCTGGATAATGAAAGATGTTAGATTCACATTATCCATGCGGGATATGAAAGTAGCCATGTGTGCTACCAGCAGATGAGTAAAAGAGCAGATAAATTTCCTACCTCAAACTCTTGCCCTTCATCACGCGCTGAGTCCCAGTCCCACAGCCACTCACCCGAGAGGAGCTCCGGCACAGCGAGCAGGGGAACTGCTCCTCAGTGAAAAGTCATTCAGGTACACGCTTGTCAGCTGCACTGGGCCCAGGTGTGCATGTGTTTGATATCTCCACTGGAAAAGACATCTCTGAAAAGCTTACTCATAGAGCATTTCAGTAATTTCCAAGATTAATTTCCAAGAAACAAGCATCTTCTGCTTTTGGGCAAAATGAGGGGGGAAAAAAAATCACCTTGAGGTTTGCATGGATTTAGTTTATATTTAGCTTATAAAATAGTAGTGGTAGGTTTGCCACCAGAAAGGCGGATCTCATTACCTACAATAGGTTGAGGCTTAGCAGTCTTGGGAATGCCTCAGCAATTGGCAGTGCAGTAAACAAACATTTTGTGTTTAAAAATAGCCTCAACTGTTGTTAGAAGGGATTAAGCAATGGTTTTTTCCTTTATCAGCACAACAGAGCAATGTGGACAATGTAAAAGGGTAACTGTTGTTACTCTGTGAATGAGGAAATACTGTTTTATCTGTTTACTGCAGCCCGAGGTGAAACATTAACTTATCTCTGAATTATGATGTGATGTAAAATAGCCCGAATAAAAACATTGCTGGGCTTCCTTTTAAGGGCATGAACTTAGAGGTCTCCAAAACTGAGTTTGAATGGTATCACAACACACACCTTTCATTTTATTGCAGTATTCACTGAAATGTTTACCTCTGGAGTAGATTATTTTGAGCACTGTGGAAATAAGCAAAAGAAGAAAAATTTTATATGATGGGAGGTTTCCCAAAGGACTATAAAATATTTTCAAAGGGACAAAAAGAAAGAATTGCAGACTTACCTTCAGTTTTGCATTTCAAAAGATAAAAAAAAGGTTTTAGTAACATTTATGTGGTTCAGTATGTGCTACCTGCAAAGTTCCCTACCCCTTCTCTGTGGGACAGAGCTGGCATTGGCTTCCCACAGGCTCTGGGTTGGAGCCAGACTGATGCTCCTCGTGCATTCGGGGATAAAGTTAGTTTCAGGTCACTACTCCTCAGGGTCACTGTTGATCTCTAAAATGTACCAGGGACATATGCCCGTTGGCCAGGGAATGCACTCACCATACCAAAAGGAAAATCACAAAAATCTGACACCTTCGCTTGTGATTACTTACAGTTTACATTTGTTACAGTATAAAGTACCTCCAGCCCTAACACAAATAAAATAACAAGTTCCTGTTACCAAAAAAATCACTGAAACACTTGTGAGCTGGTGGAGAACATGACCTTTGGTATGACACTGGTAACTATCTGACAGAGACAAAATGTCTGGTGTCCTTAAAGGCCCTACAGCCTATATACTGCTACATCTACAGTCACGTCAGATCATCACACGCCCCTGAAGAAGTTATGTGGTATCTGGAAAAGTACTGACCAGTATGTCCCCACGGGACCGCTGGTACCCAGGTGCCCTGGCAGACCCCAGCTACAATTATCAAAGGGAATTTGCTTCTTGCCTGGCTCCTCCCTGGTCAACTCAGCTCACCGCAGTTTCACTGAGGTCCTCTGAAGATATGTTTTGGGATGTGGGACTTCCTCAGGGAACAGGCAGAAGGCATAGTGCATTTGTGACAAAGAAAATAACAGTACATAAAAAGGAAGGAACTTGTGAAAGAACAGACAGACTTACGGTCTGATTCTCATGTTGTTAAATCAATCGCCTACAACCTTCCAGCAAAAGCCTTACCATTTCTTAAACTGGTCTGCTTTCGCTCTTCAGATCCTCCCTCATCCATTGCTCTAAAAGCTGAAATTCATTTTCATAACTGCCTAAGAGCCCCTATTCATGGCCAAAGACACCACTGCACTAGCATGACTGTTCTGTCACCTGACTATCAAACACAACAATATCCCAGAACATCTCTGAATGTTGGGCAACTCAGCTGCAGATACCAGATGGCTGTTCCTGTAAACTCAACACGAGCAGTGCAAGTAAAGGAGCCTTTGAAGGATGTTTAATTTTAATGAATGACATTTTAGTGTTAAGAAAAAAACATTGTACTGGGAAATTCAGACTATACTGATACGTGTGGTGATATTTTATGGACAATGTTGGAGACTATAAAATCTATGACAGCGTCACGATAATGACAATACTGGGTATTTTGCTTTTACTGGGGGAGCACTCAGAGGAGCCTCGAGCCATGGGATGGGTACAGCCTACTCCCCGTGGAGGTCTCAGACCATTTGTTTGTTTCTGTGCCAATACCCCACTATCTGAAAGCTGAGTCTGGAAGAGCTGCAGTGCTGCGTCTCACTGAAAACAAGGAAGAAACCCACACAGCCAGGGCTCAGGTGCCCATATATCAGTGCACTAAAAATACCTCAAGAGCGAAACCATAGAAGACCAGCCAAACATCAGCTATTGCTCCCCTCTTTGCCAAGTGCTAAAAAAAGCCAAAGGAGAAAAATCCCAGCATGGGGAACAAGTTTGACCAGCTTTGTCACATTTTTGTGTTCTCTCTGCTCTCTAACACAGACCCAGGCAGGGTTTTGTCTATTCCTTCCAGACTTTGTCAATACCACAAGCCCCTTCCCTGAGGGAGCTCTAGCCCACTGCCCTTAACTTTCTTCAAACCCCTACAAGAGGGCACCTTCTTACTCCGTGGACTTGTCCCTGGAGGGAAGGAATAGCTAATGAACAAGGACTCATCTAGTGTGAAAGATTAGCTTAGTTTCTGGCCCTGTCAAAATTACCTCCACAGTTATACGGCTTTTTTCAGCTCCTACACAATTGTGGGCACAAAGCAGCACCTCCCAGCCTCACCGGGGGCTCTAGAGATACACAGAGATGGCAAAGCGTTCAGATACTGTCAACATAGAAGGTCATACAACTATTATAAATACTGTACCAAACCCATAGTAAAGCTATAGTAAAGGAACAGTATGTCTCTTCTGGTCTATTAAATTTTTGAACATTGCTTTTACTGTATCTAAAATTAACTGCAGGTCTCCGCAATGTCACACTGATTTCTGCAATGATCTTTTTTTTGCCCTGCTGAGCAGGGCTGCTTGACCCCTGGAACATCCTCTTCGCAGCTGCAATGAGATTTCTGTTCCAACGGGGGATTAAATTGTGCTCTCAGAAATGTGAATTCACAAGTTCTGAAATTCTGCTTTGGACTTGGAAGCTGCCAAAATGTAGACCATATTTTTCTGGTTTTGCATTCTTACACATTACTTTACAGCATGCACTAAATATTCACTGCTACAGTAAGACATAAACTAAAAGCTTAAATAGTCTGTTCATTTTCTTTTATTGATCAAATCACTGCAAGGCATTGCTCTGATTGAAACCTCTTACCTCTCTTACCTTCTTTCATTTCGAAGTGTCTCTTGTTTGCTTGTGTTCAGTTGTTTCATTTGAATACAAAAGGAGACAGATATAGAAAACAGTTCAATAACTTCTTTGTAGCTCATATCCTTAAAGATTTTACTATTACGATATCATGTCTTAGTGCAAAATAAAACAAATATAAGGCAGATTAAGTACTTTAAGGTAAGCTTTAAAATATCCAAAACAAAAATTGAGAACAACTTAGAAGTATTTTTGCAGCTCAGTTTGCCATAGAAACACATCACTTTTTCCAGAGTTTTACTACTTATCAATTACAGGACAGATATGTCTTCTCTCCCATCGGTACAATGCTCACCCACTAAAATCCATATTTTTTTTTCTTACATACAACTGGTTGGTAACATAATGGCGAATGGTTTTCCACAACAGCTCATGCTTTGTACTTCTTCATGTTCTGAGTTCTCTAAAATTTAGAATATCCGTTCAGACAGAAAACAGTGTTGACTACTTCTATCTCCTTGTATACTTACATTGTTACGTATTTTCAATTTATATTGACTTATAAATAAATCAATAAAGTAATTAGAACAAAAAGGTTGGATAAGTTTCTGTGAAAATGTCAACAAAATCAATCTAACCCTGGGATTGTAAAATCAATCTTTGATTTTTTTAAATCAACACTTTCCAATACCTTACTATCCTTCTGGAAGGTTCTGAACCAGCACTAACTTTTCACAGACATTTTAACAAAAGAGTGGACTGTACGTTACTAACAGTGGTCCTTTCACCTCCATCCTTTACAATATCACTCCTTGGCTTTCCCTGCAAATACAGAGACTAAATACAGAATCACAGAATCGTCTAGGTTGGAAAAGACCTTGAAGATCATCAGTCCAACCATTAACCCAACATTGACAGTTTCCAACTACACCAGATCCCTCAGCGCTATGTCGACCCGACTCTTAAACACCTCCAGGGTGAACTCCACCACCTCCCCGGGCAGCCCATTTCAGCTCCTAACAACCTGTTCTATAAAGAAATACTTCCTAATATTCAGTCTAAACCTTTCCTGGCGCAGCTTGAGGCCATTCCCTCTTGTCCTATCGCTTATTACTTGGTTAAAGAGACTCATCCCCAGCTCTCTGCACCCTCCTTTCAGGTAGCTGTAGAGGGCAATGAGTTCTCCCCTCAGCCTCCTCTTCTCCAGACTAAACACCCCCAGTTCCCTCAGCCGCTCCTCGTACAACACGTGCTCCAGACCCTGCACCAGCTTCATTGCCCTTCTCTGGACACGCTTGAGTAATTCAATGTCCTTTTTGGAGTGAGGGGCCCAAAACTGAACACAGGAATCGAGGTGCGGCCTCACCAGTGCCGAGTACAGGGGTAAGATCCCTTCCCTGTCCCTGCTGGCCACACTATTTCTGATACAGGCCAGGAAGCCACTGGCCACCTTAGCCACCTGGACACACTGCTGGCTCATGTTCAGCCGGCTGTCAATCAACACCCCCAGGTCCCTCTCTGACTGGCAACTCTCCAGCCACTCCTCCCCAAGCCTGTAGCGCTGCTGGGGGTTGTTGTGGCCCAAGGGCAGCACCCGGCATTTGGCCTTATTAAAACTCATACAGTTGGCCTTAGCCCATTGCTGCAGCCTGTCCAAATCCCTCTGCAGAGCCTCCCTACCCTCAAGCAGATCAACACTCCCACCCAACCTGGTGTCATCTGCAAACTTACTGAGGGTGCACTCGATCCCCTCGTCTAGATCATCAATAAAGATGTTAAACAGGAGTGGCCCCAAAACCGAGCCCTGGGGGACACCACTCGTGACCAGCTGCCAACTGGGTTTAACTCCGTTCACCACAACTCTTTGGGCCTGGCCATCCAGCCAGTTTTTTACCCAGCGAAGTGTGTGCACATCCAAGCCGCAAGCAGCCAGTTTCGCCAGGAGAATGCTGTGGGAAACAGTGTCAAAGGCCTCACTGAAGTCAAGGTAAACAACATCCACAGCCTTTCCCTCATCCAATAAGCAGGTCGCCCTGTCGTAGAAGGAGATCAGGTTTGTCAAGCAGGACTTGCCTTTCATAAACATAAATACGTACTTTAAAAGAACAGGAAAGTGGCAACAGGGCTTTATCATTCATATGCCCCCTTCGGTTGCAGGCAGAACCTGAGCTGAGGTTTGGGTTTTGGAGACAGTGAGGCCATGGACACAAGAAAACTTGTGGCGTAGGGAAGGATGGTCACAGGGTTTCGTGAGGAGTGTTCAGGCTGACCAGAATAGCCTCATTCTTACATTTTTTCATCTGGATTCCTGGCCCTGGGTGAGGGTAGTAACCATCGAGGCTATTTTCTTCTGCAGCTAGACTTCAGATCAGAACTGATTCTTAGGAGCAAACAGTGCTTTGTTGTGTTGCAACCCTGACTCCATTCTCCATTTCATGGCAGCTGGCTGTGGTTGCAAATCCCAACAAGAAATAACTTTAACAGGGTCCCAGGTTTTTAAAGGAAATAATCCCCTCTCCCCACGACCAGAAGCACTGCCAGCCTCCTGCAGAAGCCCTTGTCCTGAATTAGGAGTGCAGATTACCCTGGTACCACCTTGACTCTTCCACAGGCCTCTGCATGCACCATGGGGGAGCCACCTACACTGGCCAAATGCAGCCCCAGGGACAGGACAGCAGATAAGTTTCCAGGGGAATTTCATAGTCGAATATGGCAAATTATTCTGTGCTGCCAGGAGGCACCTTCCCCCCATGGCAGTTTCCAACCAGAGCCCCACAATGATTCTGAGTCCCTACAATAACAGATGGAGAAAGACACACTTTTCTTTTGCAAAACAAAAAGGAAAGTTTAAACAAAACAGGCTGGAAATAACCACATCCACTGAGGATCTGGAGATCCTCAGTTCATCTTCCGCCTCCTGGAGGGTGAGTGGGACAGGTCTCCTGTTTGCAAAGAACCAGCCTCTCCTTGCCAAGCTGCAGGGGTAGGTCCCTCATCAGCTCTCCAATAAGTCCACGCAGGATTTCTGCTTATGCAGCTCCCACGCCTGATTCTATACACTGTAGACCTGATGTGATAACAGGACACAAAATTTTGCTCCAGTTCTCTGTGGATTAGAAATAATTAATTTGCCTTAGATTCTGTTCTTCAAAGTTCACCTTCCCTACTCTTAGATATACTTTTAGACATATTTTTAATGACCACTTTTATAAAAAAAGTATTACATGGACCTGGTTTTTTTTAATTAGTTCTCAAAGCCAGCTGTTGAAGGTGTATGTATGACAGTGGTTAAGTTAGCACTATGTGACACCTGACATCTGCCCCTCGGATAATTAAACGTGATCCATGCAGGAATCTGCCCGCTGCATTGCTGGCCCTAGCCGTGTGTGCCAGGCGGGACCACAGTGACATCCAGCACTCCCTGCGAGAGCCCAGCAGACAGCACATGCCGCTGCACACACAGCCTGCTCGCTGCCCACTCAGACCCTGTCTTCCCAAACCCAGACATCTATTTATTTGCTGCTTAAACACCAAGTTATTTAAGCAGGAGCTGTAAATTATGATGAGGGTAATTAATTTTTACAGAAACAAACCTATTCTCTATTCTCCTAGCTGAAAGACAGTGCATGCCCCACTTCCAGGGCACCCAACGTGTCAGTTCTGAATAATTACTGGGGCAGCTCCTGTTCACTAACCTGACACCAGGGTCTGTGCTACGTTGAGATATAAGCAGTATTAAAAATTATCATGGTAATATTGAAAAAAAAAAAGGCAGCATAAGTTAGAGCAAACAAGAAGCTGCTCAGTCCCATTTGATTATTATTCTTTTTTTCAAATCTAAAATTAGAGTAGTACACCCATATACAGATACAGTACACCTGGATTTGTTAGAGGTGAATGCAGGTGAAGAATCTAGACCTCTTATGTATGTATATATTTATTCCAATTCCTCTTTTTTGCTTTTTTAAAGTATTTGAGAGCTATCCCACAGTCAGGTTATTTCAGGGGCTGAAAATGTGGCTGACTCTTCCTAAGAGAGCAATTAGTATATCTGAACAGGAGAGTCCCATGGGGAGGTGATAGTGCCTGACCCCCTCCATCTAAATCACCCTAACTCCTGACTTGCGCGCTTTTGGGACAGAATTCAAGGACAGAAACTACCACTGGAAACTTATATGTGTTTACCTGTGCTGTGCAGCCTGGGGTGACTGTCACCTGGACACTGTCACCTCAGCTGGCCTCAATGCTGTCAGCTGGAGACGAGTAAATATCAGTCTTCAGCTGACACCTGACTTCACTGTACTTACTCCATGGGTAGTTTATAAAGGGATGTCTATCCTTGACTGGCCTGTTGGGGTTGAAAACCTCCCATGTTAACTTGATGATTTAAACACAATGAGGATTTAATGTCACTATTCCCAATAACTTGTCAATTTGTTTTTATTTTAACTGCATTTTTATTATTCTTTAACCTTTAATTAGTGTCACACAGACAACTAGCAGCTATATCTTCAAATTTGTTGGGTGATTTCTGTTTATTTTTAGTAAGTTATTTATAAAGACTTCCTATGCATTCCTTTCATTTGGCCTAAACGAGTGAAGATCACACTAGATAGGAGTCACCTCGTCCTATGGCCTCGTTCACATCCTCTGTGCTTGTCTGCTGTCATTCTATTGCCTGTCACCGGTTTGAACTTGTTTCACAAAGGCAAAGGAGTTTAAATAATCCTGAGCACTGAACCGAGGGGCATGTGCTGTGGTTTCAGACAGACTGCAGCTAAGCAGATAATTCAGGATGGAAGACGTAATGTTAACAAGCTGCACTCTTTCCAACAGGAGTGCTCAGCTCCATTTAGGCTTGGACCTCTAAGAACTGATCCCAGACATCTGGCTTTAGAGGTGATGATAATCTGGGATTTCTTCCCTTAAAGCAATTTGTTAAATCTAGGTTGCAGACCAACAGATACTTGTATTCCCACAGCAGTCCCAGTCACATCCCACACTAGCAGATACAAGCCTCACTTTTCCCAGCATGCTGCATGGTTTCTCCATCTCAGATGCATCTTCTGGCCCCAAATGCAAGAGAACCGGGTAGCCAATAACTTCTACTTGTGCAGAGAAGAAGAGATCTTCATGTGCCAACATGTCTGGGCTTCTTCCCTTACCAGCTTTGCTAGGCCTGCATGGATAAGCAAAGATTACAGAATTAATCTCACAGTAACAAGAAGCTATTATTGCATTCCAAAGTAACCTTTGTGACATGCTGAGTTATGGCACACGCCTCATTTCACCCTGCCACGTTCTGGAGGATGTTCCCAGAGATGCTGTGGGGACAGCCCTTGTTGCTAGTGCATACCTGCCCTCTTCCCCACTGTCCCTTCAATCCATCAGGTGCAACGCCCCAGACCACGGAGGCAGCAGGATGAGACGCTCAGCCGCAATGGGGATGGGCTGAGAGTAAAATCAGAGGTGTCTAATATCTCACAGCAGTAACTAAGACTTCAGACAGCCATTCGAGCAAACCTGATAATGAAAAATTAATAAAAAGCATACGCACGTGCCAGTGAGCCAGAGTATCCTTTGCCTAGCAGCAGCTGGGTGCACTTCAGAGCAAGCAAGAGGCACTGAACAGGCAGCTTCAACACCTTTTCCTTGCAGGGACAGCAAGAAGTCAGGTTTGGCATTTTCCCCAGGGAACTGCTGCCTCTCCCAAGCAGGCTGGTGCCTCAGTGGCAGCGGTGGCTGTCCCCAGGCCACTCGCTCCCTGTCTGCACAGCCAAGAGCTGGCCAGGGGGAGCGGTCAGCTGGGCAACGCGACCTGTCTAGGCACTGGAGCGAGACCAATACCACGTTTCACACAGACATCTTTATTTTCACATCTCTGCATGTATGCAAGAAAACGTCCTTTTTCCTGGGATGTGCTGGTAGACATATTATACCCTACAGAATGGAGTTTAGGAAATTTTTTTTTATATAAATATATATGTACACACATATATATAGTCTCGCAAAATTTCTTCTGCATTTCTCCATGTGTCAGAATGGATGTTTACAACAAACCAGAGCTAAAGGGACACTGTGAGGTTTTGTTTTATTTTTCTTATCTCCAAAATAAAATAGTGTTGGCATTTTTCTTCAACTTAATTGCCTGTTCTTCTGGTTATACTTGAACAGAAATACTGAAAAGACATGCCTATAAGCTTTCAATTTTTACTACTCTGAGATTCTATCAGTGATGCAGGTAGAACATTTTTGAACTCTTATTTACAGAAGGGCCAGACTATCAGTTAGGTGTATGACACTGCACCAAGCATAAGAGCAGCCCCAAATCAGTGATGCAATTAAATCATCAGCATATAACTGTTACGCTCACAGCACAGTTCAGGAGTTTAACAGCCTCTATGCAGGTAGATATGTGTTTATAAGAGTCCTGCTTTTAAAAGTTTCACTGTAAATTTTTAACCTGACAGTGTCCCCTACAAAAAAAGTACATACTGGGCTTAAGAAAGGACACCTTCCTACAGATATTTTATTTTTATTATTAAAATCAACATTTTTAAAACCATTCAACAAAATTTAATACAAATTGCTGTTGGAGAATAACATTCGTGAGAGTGAAGCTATGCATTGCTGCTCCATTAACATGGCTTTAGTTATCACAATTTATATTATTTGCACATTTCCTTAGGTCTTTCACGGCAGTTCCATGAAGAAGAAAAAAAACATTGTTACACTGCTGCTACCATCTTATCAAAGATCACACACAGACACAAAGATGTTTGTTCTCAACATGTGTCGCAGTCAGGCAATGCCAAAGTTCTGCCCACAATGCTTGAACCTTAGGATATCATACCTCAGGTTTATAGCTCGACTTGTGATTACTCACAATATTGCAACGCATTCAAAGTAACAGGAAAACAAACATCGACAGTAACAGGCACGTTACATTTTTTTTGCATTATCATTAATCACATTCCTATTTTTCAACAGATTGTTGCCTAAAACGCACGTTAGAAAGGTTTTTTTAGAAAATGCTGGCATGAAGATGCAGACTAATGTTTGTAACTAATGAAACAGTCAGACTAATGATTCAGACATTATTTAAACATTCACAACTTTGAGAAAATTTGCACAGCTGATAGCACTGACAGATAGTCTAACTGTAACTTAGAAGCCAGCATAATAACTACCTTCCGCATACTGGCAGTAGGATTTATGATGGTATGAGATTAGAATAGCATGCTATGTTTTATTTAGAAAGCCATAGTAGTAAGTATTTGCCATAAATATTGCATAGCCCCACTTATGAGTGATGGGAGGCTTTGCAAGTTTACAAAGTAACGTTCACTGAAGACATAAAAAACAAACCCAAAGACATTTCCATGCAGAGTACGATTCTCTCACAGTCACTGGCTCTCTGTCATCTGTTGGCTGGAGCACACATGCCATACACACTTATGCTGCTCATGGAAAACCCAGAGGCCTTCTCTGCACTGATGCATAGCAGCCTCTGCTGACATCGGTGGGATCAGAGACAAGCACAGGATCATAAATGGTTTTGCAAAGGCAATGACTCCACCACAGACAGAATTTACAATTAGAGCTATGTGCAAATACAACCGCTGTGTGTCACCTTGCAAATCCTCCTGTCTCAGCTACAATGAACTTCAAGCGGAGCAGAGAGGTAGCAACCCAGGGCTGAACATCAGGTATGTGCAGGTGGGGTCTGGACTCCTACGAGACCAAAATTGAAGCTAGTTATGCCTCAAGGGCAGAATCAGGACCAGTGCGGCTTTCAGCATCTCCCTCTCTGCCTAACACACCACACTGCTGCTGGGAGCTGAAAACTGACACAGTGGAGCAGAAGCAGAGATGCCAAAACTGCAGGGTCACTAATGGTTGCCTGATTTCAGCAGTGCATTTAGGCATGTACTGAGAGCAACATCCAAACGTCTGAAGTATGTTGCCAAATGGGGCCACTCTCGACAGAAAGCAGTTATAGCCCCTATGACACAGGCACCCCCACACCACCCCTATAGCACTTCTGCTAGTGGAGACACGGAAAACATAGCTGAAGCCAAATTCACCACAGTAACTCCAGAAATTAATTTACCTTCAGGGACCACGGTATCATACAACTACTAGTAACATATTCTTTTGAAAAGGGCACATTCAAAACTTTTCAAGCTGTATGTGCCATCTCATAAGCTACACTGTTAGGGGAGAAAGGCACTGTGCTAGCCCGATGCAAATGCTCGCTTTCCATTATCTTGACCACTTCTCCCTCAGCTGAAGTTAACTGCTTAGACTGGTAACAGACAGATGCTCTTTTGGTGGGGGCAAAAGGGCAGGTTATTCATTATATTAAATCCTGCCATTTACTAAAGTGATTGCAAGAAGAATCGAGAAGGAACAGTGTAAACATTGTGCATTATTTCAGCTACAACTGATGTCTTTATCAAGCGCCTGTTAAATAAAAACTAAATAGACAATACCGGACAACTGGAGGACAAGGCTACTCTCACAGCATCGCATCCCTTCTGTGAATCACAGCACATTACTGGAGTTGCTATGCTCTGTATCCGTTCTAGGAAGGAATTAAGAGTGTTTGTATGAAAGGCAATAAACAGAATAGACTAGGGTGTCATTCCTTGCGTACATGTAACTTCACTCACTTCAGTAGCACTTTTGATGACAAGTGGGCAACTTATATTTATATAAGTTGACTACATAGAAGTGTATGGAGAAGCACAGTAAAAGGGAAAATGTCCCACCTAGGGGAATTAGCATAGCATTACACTAGTACTGATCAGACCTACCTCTATAATCAGGAATACTTCAATAGATTAAATTTTTATAAAATATAGGGCTACAGAAATGAGGCATTCTATATATTTTGTATTATAAAAAGCTTCCACTTAGATAATTTTTAAAATATATCTTCACTGCTAACAGTATATTTGTAATATAGTATCTGATATAATAAAAATATATGCTTACTGGATGGGAGTGATGTAGCACTATGGCAGGGACTCTCTGTTCTGTATGGTCTGAGCAGCTGGAAGAGTTGGCAGTTCCCTCCTTCCCTTGTTCCTCAGCCATCGCCTGCCTGGAGACTCCAATGGCACTCTTGTGTGTTAGCTTTCTTAAGAGTCTTCTGCAAAGCGGGCTCTGACATGTTTCTCAGCTGACAATTAATCTACTGGGCAAAATCCAACCTTGATGTAAATTCACTACGTAATTCTTTCTGTTTTACTAATTAAAAAAACCAACCCCCCCAAACCAATGATCTATTTGGCATTAGTAAGGAAATGGGACTTGTACAAGTCATGCAACTGCCTTCTAGGAAAAAAGATCTTGCTATAGAAAATGTTAAACTACCCAAAGGGATATGTGGGCCTGGCAGCTGATTCTGAGACTAATAACAACTAAGTAGCTCCTGATTAAACCTACAGGGAACTTTGTGGATGTCAGGGTCTGTATGTAGAAACACAGCTGCATCATCTGGGCCCTTTTCTGCACTAAGTAAAACTGGAAAGCTAAAATAAATCCATGAAGTGGGGAACACTTTACTGTAATGTCCAATGGAAAAATGCAAATGTTCAAATGATGAACCTAGGAAGCGTGTGCCAAACTACACCAAAAGGACCACAGCACATGACCACGGTGCTGCTGAGATGCACACTGGAGAATCACTTGGTGTCCCACCACGTGCTGGGACTGCAGAAGGTGGCTGGGACCAGAGCGGGTATTTATCTTCCTGTACCAGCCCTTAGAAACCTGCCCGGTCTTGCAAGAACTTACCATCACTGAACAGCATTTGTTCTGTAGTTTGATATTTGTATGTGCAACACATGTTTAGCTCCTTTCTGGCTCACCCTGGCATGAAGATCCTCTGGTTAATGTGTTCATGAAAAACTCCAAACTCAGCATGGTGGCACCAGTGCATGTGAGAGGAGAAGTGGGATCTCTGCAGAAATGGGGATATTGGCTACACGGGCTGTCAGCTTAATGTCCTAGGTACATTTACTGTTTGTTTTTTACAGACTGCCCTGGTAGATTTGACTTTTGTCAAAGCAGATTAATGGCAAGGCATTCATAAAACATTTTGTCATATGGTAGTATAGACTGAGCTTTTCACTTGCAATAGATGGCTGAGTAAGCTATCGACATGTGCTATCATATGTAATCATATGCTAGATTAAAAGCAGGACTTGTGCCTAGCAAACAATGCTGTATATTACTCATTGTACTTCGAGCAGCAGTTCTCTCTTGTCAGGATTTATTAAAATATTCACATGCTTCCAAAACGAAACAAAGGTCCACCAGTGTCTCTTGGGGAGAAGAAGTGGGATTGGTTGCATTCGGTTGCCATTTGGTTGGAGATGTCGTACAAAATCCTCACATACTGAACATGGCTGAATTGTAAAAAGCTTTCACCCAGAAAGGAGATCTTTGTTACACAGAAAGTCTCTGACTCCTCCAGCGCTCACCAGACACGGTTACATCACATTCTCAAAGAGCTGTAAGGATCGCATGATATTGTCATCCTGCAAGCAATGAGAAGACACTTCCATAAAACCAGTACTGACAAGCATGACTCAGAACTTTGCATGGCACAGGAGGGGCTCTGCAGTTGCTACTGCAAGCAACAGCCTTGCTTTCATAATGCTTTTCATCCTCGATGAGCTGGAATCGATTCAGTGATTGGGTCCTGATTCTGCAAAACAGTTTTCTCTCTTACTCTGGCACCTTAGTTGGTCTGAGGCATGCAAGCACAGGATCTTCTTATAAGTTTGACATTCAGCAAGGGCCATGCTTTACTGAAGAAAACCAGACACCAGCACTGAGCTGGTGACTGTAGTGAACCCTCAGACTTCAGAGACCAACTGCATTTCATTGGTCCTGAAATATGCAAATATGCACTTAGCTAATATGCTTCAAAATTCCAAATTAAATTGCAGGCTTTGATCTGGTAAGCAAGCTGCCTTGAAGGACCACTTCATCCCAGAAATACACCCAGCTCAAACCCCAAATACATGCAATCTCAGCCTCTCCGAGGTTCCTAGATCCAAATGAGAAAGTTGGAGACACACAAAGAGAATCCCAGACTGTCTCTCATGAATTCTCAAAATTGTACTTCGAGGTAATAACCAGAGTAATATTCAAAAGCATAATGATGATTTCCATCCCCCCAGGAATTCAGTTATTCCACAAGTCAGAATAACTGTTTGCTGGTAACATGAAAATAATTTTCCACATTGAGCAACTTAAGAGATCTATTGCATCTCATTCCTCTATCTTATTTTGAGGCTGCATCCACCTGTCTCACCTCTAACACAGTTTGGTCGGTATGGTGGTACAATGTATCACCTTGCATGGGAAACTAATCATTCTCCCCAAAGCAATGCTAGGAGTTCACTGCCCATGAGCCATACCCTCAGAAATGGCAGAGCTAAGCACTATAGTGCATTTTGGTTTATTTTTCATAAAGAAAAAAACCCCAACACCTTAGCGTTGCAGGGCCTGCTCCCTATCTGCCAGGAGAGCACACGTGACAGTGCAGCAGTCTGCACAGCTCCTAGTCCAAGTCTGTCAACAGGAGGAACCAAACCCAACCTAGGGCAGAGCATTAAACAAACTCTAATGGTTAGAAGTTGTTTCAATACTAAGACCACCAACCACACACACACGCATCCAGCCTGAAGGCAGATTATGAACGTGAAGAATAATTCACAACACAAATGATTAAATTAGAGGCCAAAAATAAGCCAAACCATCAGGAAGGACCAAGAATGAAGTAACTGAAAAAAAAAATTAGCTTTGTATTATGCATCTGCTAACAAGGATTTTTCCACTGGAAGTCCCTGACTAAGAAGTATTCTGGATGTTGCCAGAGCCAGACTTAACACAGAAGCAGCGGGAAGCTAGCCTAGCCCTCCACAGTCAGCATCTTCCCATTGCTCTGGTACAGAAGAGCTGTCTGACTGCAGAACATGGAGGATTTTTCCAGGGAAAGTATGATACACAGGTGGGCTGGTATGCAATTATTTGCACCAATGTAAATTTTCTAAAATGCAGAGACCATTATTGTACTGATTAAATATTAGAGATATCTCTGAGCAAACATCCACACAGTTAATTACAGTCTAAGACAACAGACACTTGGCCAATTGCATGTTAACGCAGATGCTCACCTTTGTGCCAGTGCTAAAAATATCAGCAATTATTTATTACAGCCAACCATATGTATGGAATTTGCAAGAGGGAGCTTATTTCAAAGACAGGAAAAAAAAAAATCATCGCTATGATGACAACATTTGCTTTTAGTATTTGACCACATCAAAATGTTTGACCAAGGTAAAAGTCAATGCTTCAATTACAAATTTTGAGAGACCTTTGGCTCTGGGCAGTTCCAGCAATGTGGTACCTGCTAATGACATTCAGGGGCAGCACACAGAGACAATATCAAGGGGAAGGAAAAATACTAAGAAAGTTTAAGGGCGCTATGTGTTTTCTCTAGAGTTATCTGCTTGCCTACAGAATCAGGCACTGCAGTTTACTCACGAAAAAAAAGCACTGGCCACCAGCTCTGGAAATGAAGAGGCCCTCTCCCATGATCAACCTGACCCTACTTCGCTGTTGAGTCACAGGCTTCACAGAGCACCACCCGAAATTCAATCTTAAAGCAGTTTTTTTCACAGAGCAACGGAAACCTGGGATCCTGAGCAGCATCTTCTTTCAAATGGAGTTTGTCCAAAGGGAAAGCAAATGCTGTGGCATGAGCAAGACTTTTCATTGCAGTTATAATTTTGTCCTTACCTCCTGACATGATTCAATAAACTCATCTAAAGTTACAACACCATCTTTGTTTTTATCCATTTTCTGCAAAATAAAATAAAAAATTTTTTTTTGTTTCTGTAGGTAACACTGCAGTTATAGTATCATTTCTTAGTTGATGCAATCTGAATAAACCTAGGGCACTTTACCAGCTTAGATTACAGTCTCAGTGTCATTGGCTAAATTTCCCAACTGCTATGGACTCGTTTACTCTGGTATTTGGAGTGCTTTTGAGGTCATCTCCAACTACTCCTTCACTGACATACATAGCAACCTCTACCCTCATTATATCATTTATTTATTCATTGCCTCACCAACCAGCACCCATATTCTTGTCTCTCTTTACAGGCAGTTAGGAGAAGCAGCACAGAAGGGCTACAACACAGGCAGAGGCTTCAGACTTGCTGGATGTGGCACATGCCAATGCAAAAGGTCAGGCTAAGAGACAAATGAGATACCTTTGGAGCCAGGAAATCAGCAGACACTGTACTGTTAGGCTGAATGGCTGCTAGGGTTTATTTTGAAATATGTAGTGGGGCACAGGATTGAATTTAGGGCTAACTTTACTGTCAAGTGTATCAGTGCATAGGTCAAGCGTTAAGAAAAACACATCAAAAATTAAGTACCTGGAAGAATACTTCTACATGCTGCCTTGGCGCATCTTCCTTGAGCACCGGATACGTGTACTTTCCCATCATATCATAAATCGCCTTTACGATATCCATCATTTCCTGCAGTAGTGGCATGCCAGCACAAACACAAAAGGGAAATTGATAGAAATTATAGCACTTTTCTTTCTTTTACTGCTCTTTTCTTCGCTCTTCTTTTCCTATTACAAAACAGCACAGAGAATGCCTCTACATGTGCATGAAGACAGATGTATTGTCATCTGTAAAACACAAGTGCTTCTTTCTGACTGTGCCATGACTTTGCCACAGCCATGCTGGAGGCTCCCGCAGTGCTCACTGCTCTCCTGGCCAGGAGCACTGTGGGACACATGCTCTGACATGGCAGCTGCTGGGGATGGTGCTGGGCTGCAAGGGGCACGCTCGGTCCTGAGCACTGAGGCACTAGCCTTGTCCCAGAGCCTCCCCCATGGCCAGGGACCTTCATGGCACTCCGTGGGAACCCTGCCCTTCTCCATACCTGGCACAAACTGCCACACAACTCCATGACTGGTAGCAGTAACTGCAAACCCTCCAGGTACACACAATAGTTTTGAGAAGATACACCAAGATGTATTTGCAAAATATTCAAGGTTACCAGGCTCAAAACCAAGGCTTCCCACAAGGGGAACAGGCAGTACCAGATAAGAAGATTCAGGAGTGGTGCTGGGGGCTTCTAGTGCTCCAAGTGAGCCCACACCATACCTCCCAGTGCAGCCAGAAACCCCTTGTGTCTCAGTCACTATTGTCACCATCACCTTCCTCTTCACAAAGGTTGTGTTGCTCACAGCTCTAACGAGGATTTTGCTCCTGGCTAAAGCAATCCATTAAAGGCACTATAATATAGGAAAATATGTCTACAAAATCATGCAATATAAGACACTGTGCACTTTACTTAGACATAGATAAATGCTCAAGTCCAGTCTGATTTGCATTTAATTAGCTGCATGTAAAATTAACTGTGCTCTGCAACAGAAACCAGTTGGCTTTCTTCAGAAATCAACTACATTTGTCAGGAACAGCCTTACCTCCTTGTTTATATAGCCATCCTTATTTATGTCATACAGATTAAACGTCCATCTTAGCTTTTCATGAACAGTTCCCCGCAACAGAATGGACAATGCCATCACAAAATCCTGGTTCGAGGCAGAGAGAGAAGTGTGAATTTTTATAACACCCTTTTCTAAGTCACCTTTTTTATATAATGTCAGTCAAAAGACTCATCTTTTTAGGATATAGAGCATATGGTTATCAATCTCTTCTGGCTCTCTTTTCCAAAAATGTGTCCTCTCTGACTAACTCAATGGACGTAGCATCTGCTAAGATGATCTGAATACTGTCACACTAATAAATGTGTATGAGGTACCCAGAAAAATCGGAGAAGTCCTCAAGTACTTAACTGCAGTCAATGCAAAAGCCAAGTTTATGATATGGATTAGGCAGCTTAGCAATGCTGGAAGGGCAGGAAGACCTAATGGGTGCTGCAGCCTTAAAACTCTCCTAGTCTTCAGGTGAGGGTTGCGAAAACAGCACAGGATTAAGAGCAGATCCAGTCCAAGATAGGCGGATTTAGATCCTAAATACAGACAGTGCCTGCCCTGACTCTGCAGACTTGCCAGAAGCAGTACAACATGCTCCAGACCAGAAGCTGGGACACCTTCCTTGCTACCCATCCAAATTTATCATGCTCTAAACTCTAAATGTCGCATGAATGTAAGCATGGCAAAATACACGACTGGTTTCTAAGAGCACTGCCAGATGCTCCAGTGGCCATTCCCCTTCTAGAAATGGTCTGCTGCAAGGAGTTACTCAGACTGCCACTGCTTGGTTAAACACAGCTGGACTTTAACTGTGGAAGTAGGAGCCAATGCTTTCTTACCTCTAGACCTAGGGTGCTGGCAAAGAAGGAAAAAATCCAGCATTTTTTCTGTTCCTGCCTTGAGATAGCTGGAGAGATCCCAAACTCCTCTAACACAAGGAGCCTCAGGTTTTGTTCTCTGACCAGATGTGATTCCTACCACTAATTACTCAGTCACAGCATTTTAATTGCATTTTTTGTTTACAGTAAAGTTATTGTTTCCAGTACCTTTGATTTATTGTTTATACTGCCCAGTGGCTCAGGCACTCTAAGTAGCATTGCTACAGGGATCGTACAGGCAGAGCTTCAAGCTAACAGACCTATATAGAGTTCCTGATAACTCGTTTAATGTACTCAGTCCTTCCTATGTTATCTCCATTAGCTCTGCATGGGGCAGTGTGGGGCAGTACATCACTTCTTAGAATACTATGCTCCTTTTTCCCAAGGCTCAGAGGAATCTGAATTTGCTGAACGAGACAAAATAGGAGACAAAATGCTTATGTTTGACAACCACTAAAGAGACAGGTTTGCCAGGAAGGAAAGCTCAGCACTTTTTTTTTTTTTTTTTTTTTAAATACTTATTGAAGCATTTTTCTGTGTCTCAGTCTGTTTAGGTTTCTGGAAGTCTCTGAGTAGCTGCCATATGCAAAACTCCTGCTGCAGCTGTTGCCACAGAGACACACACATACAAACTGTAACATTCCCATTTTACATTTGATAAATGAACAAATTTCTTAGTCTTATCTGGAAATTACCAGAGTTCTTGGCTATCTGACGGCAAAGGCAAGACTGTCTATGATTTCTAGTTTTATCATCACAGCAAACTGTCTTCAAAACTATGAAGTTCATCCTCCACAAGTCTATGACTTAACATATCCCATTGCTGCACTCCTACAGCTGTACATGTGAGAGTGCAGCATGGCTATTTGTAGCCACAGCAACAGGCCTTTCAGTTAAAGGGTGAATTTATTTTCCATTGGGTACCAAGTACCTGAGATGCCTGTTCAGTATACCAAATAAGCTTTAAAAAAACCATACTGCAGCAACATACAAATATAACAGTGCAATAATGCAATGCATGATGACTACAGAAAGTACAAGATGTACTGGCTTTTCTTTGACATCCAAATAATCTGTGCCACTCATCTCTTCCTATGGGACTGTCCTCAACCACTTCTCTCTGCTACATAATCTCTGCACTTTCTCCCTGTGACACTAACGCAATCCATATGTTTCTTTGGTGAAAGGAAACATGTAACTTCATCTGCATAAACTACAGTGAACCAGATTTTAAAATATCAACTGATTTTAGACTGAAACCTCTAATCCATAATCCAACTAGTCTGCAGTACAGAATGGATGGAAAAGCTTAAAAACACAAAACTGAGAAAGAGGTATCAAATGCAAAACAATTACCTCAAACTTCACCGAGCCGTTCTGTGCAGTGTCAAATGCGTTAAAGAGATAATGTGCATACATGCTAGCATCTGAAAAACAGAAAGGGCACTGATTGGTACAACAGTTCATTATACACTAATGGCTCCAAACAACATTCATGACCTTATTTTCCTTTTGTATAAAACCCAACCTTGTAGCATTGCCAGATATTCTATGAACCAGTAAATGTTAACATCCATGCCCTCCCTTAAAACAGCCTTGAAATGTAAAAGCTTTTGTTACAGTAGAAACAATTTGGATTATGTGGCTGTACTTGAAAGAATGAGCAAAAAAATAAACCATCCAAGAGTGCCTCTGGAGCAAATGGAGTATTAGCTCTGGTGGAAAACACTGCAAAAGCACGTGTGCTTCCTTCCTCTACCTTTTCGCTTTGTGTGAGATACAGCAGAGGTCCCCAGGGACTGCCCAACTTCAGAAGGGTCTAGTTCCAGTAACTGGAGTTTGTCCCATGACTGCTAAAGAGCAGTCTCATTTGAAGCATATTTTTGTCCTTTTGAATCTTAAACTGCTGGGTTTAGAAAAACTTTTCTACTGAGAAGAATAGTTTCTATGGCCACATGAAGGATGGCTGTTAAGTGGGAAAAACAGTAATGGTACGCAGAAAAAAAAAAATCAAATAGGTGTATGACCTTAAGACCTTCACTGGCCTCACTGGCCTGTTCTCTGCTCTGGAGGCAATTCGCACTGCTCTCTGTCTTACTAGAGCCCAGCTTTTCAAGATGGAAGCAACTGACATTAAATTTCCTTAATTACTTCATTGCTATTCTAGCAGCCATGAGCTTTTTTGTCTCTTCTATTCTTTGCCTCTATCACACAGCATTAGTTAAGCCTGAATCTTCATACTCAATGTACGGGTATTCAGGTGAAGCCTGGTACCCTGTGCTACGCAGGCAGTCAGATGGAATGACCCAGCATCTCTTTACTCTGAGCTCTATGATTCAAACCCAGGAAAGTGTAGCAGTGTGCAGAAAAATCAAATACTTAAGTTACCATCATCCGTAAGGATAGAATACTTTGGACTGTAGTAAACAAAAAAACTCTCTGCTACATTTTTAAGAGAAGGATTCTGAAATCAAATAGCTCCAGAAGAAAACATAGGAGCCCTATTTAACAAAAACATCACAAGCCTGGGATGACACTGCACAAAGTTTTTATAATTCAGAGCTTCTTTACTACCTCTGGGATGTATAAGTTTATCTGCACAGAGAGCCATAAAAGTGAAAAAATCTCTGAGGAATCTGAAGTCTCATGATTTATGATGCTAAGGTTATACAAACAGTTTGAAAACCAAGTGAAAGAAAACAGTGTAAAATGCGAGATCACACGTGCTGTTAAACTGATTTATTATTAAGCATGGTTGTACTACCATCGTCATTAACCAAGGGAGAATCACATTTCAAGGGAATGGGACAGAAAAAAAAAAAAAGGCAAGTCCTTGTCAACCTCAGGAGAGGGGCAAAAAGTTATCTATCCATGAAAAGGTGACATTTCTGTGCCTGTTTGTTTTTCACACATGGGAAGGAAGGACCTCAGGCATACTTGAGGTGTGTTACTTAAAGGAGTTAGTGCAGTTACTGGGGTAACTGGACTTCCCTGGACTTACTGGAACTTAGGTTGAAAACACAAAACACATCCAGAAATACATTAAGACTACAAATACTTAATTTTTTGCATATTTGTTAAAATAATTAAATTCACTAGTTTCTTTTTATAACAAAAGAATAGGAAATCATCAAGTCCATACTTTTATAGGTGTACATCTTTGCGGTCACATGCATCGTAAAATATAAGCATAACATGGTTTATCTTGACATTTAGTTGAAAACCCACTTGTTAATGACCTTCTTAAAGTAAATGCACATGCACACATACACTCGTGCAGAAGCTTCAGTCATCATTGCACAATGAGTGTATTCTGCAGCTACTACAGAGTAGAATGCATTTGAAAAGCCTCAAATACTGAATCTTTTACTAAGAAGCCACTTAAACCCATGACTCATTTCTTTCAATTCAGGAACAGTATCCCCACAGAACATACCAGTTAGAGGAACATATAGGTTCTTGATGTTTTTAAAAGGCAAGAACATACATTATTTGAGAGGTTTAATACAATACTTTCCCATACAATACATTCCAATACATGACATGATCCTGTCTTAGTCACACAAACACCAAAAATGATCATTTCAGGTAGCTAGGAATTACATATCAACTAAAAACTGCTTTAAGAATTTTAGGGAGGTTTTGATTAATTTGCAGGCCAAAATAAGGTCTGGGACTCTTCTGTGCTAGATACTACATGCACAGCAGTACAACAGCAGGGAAGCAGAGACACACTGAGGGGAAGTGATTTAGCTTTCTGCCACCCAGAACGTCAGTACAAGAAAAAAAAAAGCTCCAATTCCCACTTTCTATTTTGGACTTGGGGAATAAAAAGCTGAGAACTAGTGGCAATCTTTAAGGTGGGTTTGTCTATATTCTGGTGAAATAACTATTCAAAGGGCCTAACTTAATTTTATTACCTTGATGCTTGTGTTTCTGTTTAAGATCCTGCAAATCTTAAGCTCAATTCACATTTCTTGCACAGATTATCTGAAGTAGTTTTGCAGCCAGCTGGCAGTAATGAATGTTAAGGCATGCTTCAATAAACCTGACAGACACAAAATACTCCGCTTACCTCCATGAGGAAAAAACTGTGCATAGATCTGTTTGAATGTTTCTTCATTAACAACCCCACTAGGACACTCCTGTTGGAAAAACAAAAAAGAAAAAAAAAAAAAATCAAGAAAAACACCCATCTCTGTAAAGGTTCATTTGCAAAACTCTACAAGCCCGAAGAGAGCAATTAAACAAATCACATTCCTGTTCTCACAGTGCTCTAGATGCACGGGCTGTGCAGCTGAAGAAATTAAAATAATTCAGACTGCAATTTCATCTTAAGCATCTCATAGACTTGGTTCACCATTATTAACATTTCTAACAGTGTTTTCAGCAGTGTTTAATCACTGTTTTATAGGATGACCTAGAAAGGCAGCTCATGCCTTCTGTCATGAAGCTTTCATCTAATAATTACAAATCATGTTAGTGCCAGCTAACACCTCCTTGTCTGATGCCTCTACATATACAAATTCATTAATCCTCAGCAGAAGACTGTAGCCAGATACCTGACACCAGCTCCATGGAAGCTAATGGTACATAGCATACTAGTAAGTCCTTACAAACAAGCATTAGTATTAGGCTGAAAAAGATTAGATCACTTTTAACCTGTTTGTCTGCTCAGTCTTCTGTAAAATTCTGAGAAGCCAGACTGTGCCCATGCAAATTCTCTAACCTGGCAACTTGTGAAGTTATTTTATTTTTAAGCTCTGGTACTAAAATGTAAGGCATTTCATTTCACTTTTGACCACTTTGAATAAGAGCAAAACACTTGGGAAGAGGGTGGCAGATTTTCTGCCCTGAATTTCCTGACCTAACTAACTAGCCCCACAGGGCAGCATTCAGGAAGGGAAAAGGGCATCCCTGCCTGGGAGGCTCAAGCTTGCTCTGCTACAGACCAGCAAAATCCAAGCCATTACGTTAGTTTGGGTAGAAGGTGCTCCCTGGGCACATCTGCAGAGTCTGGGCAGCACCCATGAAAAGGGAGACACGGCAGGTGTGAGGAGCTGAGCCCCCAGGTGCTTCACCTGGTAAGAGATATCTGAACTGAGGTCCTTCGCTCTTACCCCACAGGATGCAGGACCACAGGCAATGCAAGAGACAGGTGAAAAACAGCACAAGAACTGTCTCTGTCTTGTGAATCCTGTTCCCTTCCTCTCAACTCTTCTAAAACTTAAATTACTTGGACAATTCAAGTAAATTTCAAGAGCAAATTTAGCATGACTGTGGTGCTTTACCACCCCTCAACAAGCTCAGTGCTGTTACAACACGCGTTCGTGTACCATAGAGAGCCTCAGGCGCTGCTATCTGACAATATGAAGTTTTCAATTATATAAAATATTCCCCAGTTCATGACACTCTTCCTCACAGATTGCCTATCAACCAATTTTGAAAACAAACCAGAGCAAAACAATAAAATGACCATGGCACTGATCCTTTTTCACAGACAGAATTATAGACACAGAAAAGTCAGCTTTCTCCCACATTCAGAAATACCAACTGGCAGAGACACCATGGGGCTGGCCCCTGCTGCAGGCACCTGACTCCATTCACAGCAATTTCAATTCCTCAGCCCCAGTTGAGGCAGTGTGTCACAGGCAGGGAAGAGGAGCAAGAACACTGCCACTTCTGGTAGGACATGCTGAAGATGGATTATCTGAATAGGTTAACTCAGAATTTCTCGTGAAACTGGTACATATATCTTGGTTTGATGCTTATGATTAAACTGAAGGCCAGATTTGGGATCAAGAAAGTTCGTCAGTTACTGGCAGTATACTCACTCCATGCTTTCCTCTTTCTATGTCACACTATGATTGCTGTCCCATTTTAATACAGGTCCTTCAACAAGGAGTTTCACAGATCTATAATCCTTTGCACAAGGAATCACCAGCTTTCAGTTTTTGGAACCTGACTCCTACTACCTTGGGCCTGACAGCCCCAAATTCCTCTACAAAAAGAGTGCAAGCAAACAGTTGATCCCGACACTTTTTCTACCTGCCACTTGTGATTCTGTAGATCTTCCCTTCATTATTTCTTTTCCAGGCTGAAGCATCCCACCCTAGACAGCACAGAAGGCATTGAGCATCCTTTGACCACCCCTTCTCTGCATCTTTCCATTTCCACCACAACGTTCAAGATGCCATGTTCAAGATGCCAGTATACTGTTCATTTGTCCTGCAGCATAACGACATTCTTTCCCCATTTCTCAGTTCTTTTCCTAATAAATCCTAATTGAAATTATCGGAGAAATGGGATGGAAACTGTTTTTCAGATCTTTTCAATAATGGTAAGGCTAACCAGTCTATTGGCTAACCCTGGCTAGTTTTTAGGCAGCATACATTTTCCTCCTGGACTTACCTTCTAAAGTGATGGTAATTCATTTAATAGTTAATTCTTCTGCACTAACACATCTAGGAGGGCCATGCCTCTGTGCAGAGTGACGCGTGGTAGCACAATCAAGCTTGGGGATGAACAGAAGTGAGTTTGAAAGAGCACGGAGCCATACAGCATTTACATTCAAACACGCTACTGCCACATTACACTACCTGGAACATATGTGCTACATCACATGATGCTGTTGGGATGGAGACTCCCCTAATGTCCATATAATTCTGTGCTTGCCCTGGACTTCATTAAAGAGAGGATTTGGGAGTGTGTGTCATGGCCCTAGGTAGGTTTGCAAAGCAGGGCAGATACAAGTACTGCTATAGTTACTCACTACTGGCAGCTTGGAGCTGCCATAGATGCATACACTCGCTGCGTGCTACACCCCACTGTGCAGATCCAAAACAGACAAATGCTTATTCTGGTAGTGTTACAGGTTGTGGAATTTGAGATGAGTAAACTTTGAATTGGTGACACAGAAAGTTGGAGAAAGATTCAAGTCTATGACTTATTTATTGATGAGTTCTTTAGATACCTTTTAAGAACCAAAAGGACTTTGACAAGAAATTCTTCCATGAAAAGCCTATAGAGGAAAAAAGGCTTTTTTCCAAGCCTGTGATCTGTCAGCATCACCTGCTGCTGATGTGCAATTACTAACCATGGAAAAGGACAGGGCAAACAAGAGAAATCACTTTATCCTGTGCAAGTCAAAGAAGGAGAGCAAGGAGGGGCACTTCAGGTGATGTCAGAGGCAGTTCTTTAATCACATACCTTTTCACTATTGAAATTAGGTATTAGATCTGAGTTCCTTCCTCCAATGCAGAAGAAATCCTGCTGTCTTCTACACATTATTTGGGCAGAAGACCATTAGTGATTTTGGATAGATTTGAGCTAAGGAAAGGATAATTTGTTGCTTGGAAAGCCCTGAAATTACCTTTTACTCTATGTATTCATATCCTAACAACTGTCCTTCCCCTGATTAGGTTTAAGTGTCCCAATTAAAACCCAAACCTGGCACTGTAGTCTTGACCTTGCTGGGGCCACCGCTTCTCCAGCGTCAGTGTTCAGGACTTGTTCCACAGCAAGGGGGTGAAAAGACCAAGTGGACTATTGAAAGCCAGTGGCTGCAGGCCCAGACCTTGGTTTTTCATTTTCAAAACTAACAAAACTTTCTAATTATGTATGGCAGAATTCCTGAGTAGATGAGTATCCTCAAAACATTCCAGAGCTCCTAATAAGATAGTCACCGCCTGGGTGCTTTGTCATAAGAAACGTGGTTACTTTTTCATCTGTTCGTGCCACTTCTAATAAGCTAGAAATCATTAAAAGAAGAGTAATAGAAGGTGATAGATACCACAAAAGTGTTGTCCCAAACAGTCATGTTTCCTAAAACATGTAATTTAAAGTACATTAAAGAATGTGATATTTATTTATGGTATCTTTTAACCATAGATCTGACCAAGTACCCTATCAACAGCCATTCTTAAGTAGAAATTTTCTCCTTAGTCACTGGAGTGCTGCTGCTCCAAGACCCACACTGGACCTTGGCAGAACTTCAGAGTATTTGACCAAGTCATCATTCTTTTTAAAACCAAGGCTAGCAGAGCACCTGAACATTCTTTCCAGCATAGTGCTACTGGCCAAACACTGTGAGGATGTATTTCTTTCTCTCCTGATAAATACAGCTATTATATTCACTAAGAACCATCACTTCACATGCCTAAAGACAGTTTATAAATATAGGGACTGATCATTATTTTCTCTATACTGTCCACAATTGCAGAGTCCCTTGGAACTCTTCCATGCTATATTAATAGCCCGTGTTTACTAAGAGCCCCAGCCCACCACTAGCAACCCTGAGAAAGAAGTTGACGTCTGCAAAGGGCAGGCACAGAGGAGAGGCTGCTGCTGCAGGCACTCTCCTCGCAGAGGCAAGGTCTCCTGCAGCAGTTTTGGCCATTGTGCCTGATTAAATTTTCTGAATTTCCACATGATCCTTATTGCTTCTGATGCTCCATCTGGAAGCCAAATGAAAGTCTGCATCAAGCCTCCAGGAGTGCTGAGGAGAGGCAGCGCTGACATTGGTCAGCCTGTTTAGCTCTCTATAACTGGATTGTTTTCAGACACATATGCTAGTACCAATTCATTTGCACTTAATTGATCACAATTTTGTTTTTATAAGAGTCAAATAATGCTCAAGAGGCCTCATTAGTCCTACAGTACTACTTAATTCAGCTGACTCGAAAGAAATCTCTCTTGTGAAAAGGAGCAGGTAAACTTTGTGTCAGTCTAAATTCCACTGAAGATAATTGAAGGTTTTCTCATTTAAGAAAAATTTCTTGGTAGTATGAAAAAGCACGGTCCTTCTACACAACATTCATAAGGCCTTCCTTCAATGGCAGGGGGTTAGATTTCATTTCTTTAACCTATGAATTCTTTTAAAATGTCTAACAACAGCAAACACTTTTTTGTATTGTTGTCAAGCACAGAAACAAGCCCTCATTTTCAAAAAGCTAACTATCAAGCACTGGCATTGACAGCATGAGTCATATATTTGAATCTACCCTCTCAAGCCTTCTTTTAAAATATTAAACTACAAAGGAGCTGAATCCACATTAAAAACAAACTAAACCAAAAGTTGCACTTGGTGTTCTTTCTTCTGCTGGAACCAAAAATTAACTTCATGGATTGCTTTCAAAGATGTGCAATGTGGACAAGCAGGGATGAGCAGCAGAACTGAAGTGGGGCTAAACATAACCTGCCCATCAGACTGTTCTCAGCTAACCTGGCCAGCACATGAAAAGGAGTCCTCGGGGGGGTCCCAGTTTGCTAAACTAGAGGTATTAAGTTAGCTGATGACAGCCAGACTCTAATGTATTCACCTTCAGGATCCACAATCCAGATTTGTGTCTCTAAGCATTCACACATCCCAAATATGTTGTTTCTCTTACTACATTCTCTCAGTTTGGCGATATTTTGGGGATTACAAGAGTATCAGAACATTTCTACGTTGCTCCCACTGCTCACTTCAGTCTCCAAAACCCTGATTTGTTACAGATGATTGCATTTCATACCGCACTCCATCACAGATTTGCTAAAATGTTCACACTAAGGCACGGTAAGAACATCTTCTACAGCCCATCAGTTGAGTTGTCTGTTTTCTGGTTTAGTATTGGAAAATTATCCCTTGCAGCTAACAATCATTTCCCCTAACGGCACAAAACCCCCCAAATTGAGCAAAAAAGTCCCATAAAAACGCCAACCCTTTTAAATCCATGCACTCAATTCCAAAGAATCTAAGTCATTAGAAATGGGAGGTATTGAATTACTGAGCTCAAACCTCTGTCACTGTTGGTCACTTCACTAGTCATCAATTTTAATCTTAAAAATAGTTTCTAATTCTTCTCCCTCCCATTCCATAACTGTTCCCCAAATTTTACTCCTCAGGGGAGTGGAAATTTTCTTTGAATTCCAGTCTACGCCTATTCATGGCCATTTTGTTCCTGTGCCAATATTGCCTTTTAGCTCCAACAATTCTCTCACCTCATATATTTATAGACAAGAGGTATCACATTTTGTTTTGTTAAGCTAAACCAAGGCAAGATTCACCAAAGGCTCTGCTGGTTTTTGCGACCTCTGTTATCTTGCTTTTGCAGAACCACAGCCAAAGAAATCAGACCAAACACCTCACATTAATCTGGCTCCAGTCTGACAGCAGCTAACTCCATGGTGCAAACCAGACTATTCTGCATAATACAGAACGCACCTTGGGGGCTGAGGTAATCGCCAAGATAAAAATGAACTTTTGGTCCTGGCATCAAGAGATGTTGGAGGACAGCACCCTTTCACAGCCAGAAAAAAAAGCTAAAGGCAAAGAGAGGGGGGACATTTTGCCAGGCAGCAAGGACACCGGCCTGGTTAGTGTGCTCTGCTTCTCCGGAGTGGCAAAGGATCTGAATTTAGTGGAAGCCTCCATCAATCTGGTGCAGAAACACCAGACTTGACCAGCAACACACTGGGAAGAGACTGGGAAGATTTGGAGTGGGGAAAACGTATTTTGGAGACAAAGAACAGGAATAGAAGTACTGAGAATTAGGACCCTGGTCAGCTGGGCACTAGCCCAGAGGCTACCCCAGGCTGTGTTGAACTGCCTTTGGTCAAACACCATCCGTGAACCGTCAGCTCCTGTGCCTGCAGCCGGGCCCAGCGGGGCCTCATTCTCTCTGTGTCCATTACAAGTGCCTGTAAATGGCTCTGTGATTATCCAGGTGTTGCCTCATGATTAAACAGGACCTGTGCAATCACTGAGAGCAAGCAGTAAGTACAAGCCAGAGTGAGGAAAATGACTGTATTCCCACAGGGATTTTGAATCTCCAGATGGCACTGTAACATCATCCCAAAAAGCAGACGGTTCAGTACAATAGCAAATATGGTAACAGCTGAGTCAGTTTGCCTGCTGTGCATAATTACTCATCCCATTGAAACCATGATTTACAGGCTACAAATGCTAAAGCTGCCCTTTCGTTTCAATTTAAACCTCAGATATTAAAGCTTCATGCATATTGTGTGCACAGCAGCTGGAGAAAAACAGACTGCTTTGTGCTAACGAGCCGATATAAAACAAGATCTTGCCAGCACTGTCAATTAATACCAAGACCTTTAGTGAGATCTTTGGAAATAGTTTAGGTCACAAGTTAAATGCACTTGTCTATCATTCTTGCCCTGGGATATAATGCCTCTGTACTGCAAAGTGATAGCAAAATGGGGAGGGGCAAGGGGTAAATGTCATATCTGCTGAGAGAGCGGCAAGGCTGCCTCTCTGTTTTGCATTGTAGCTGCTGGCACAGCCAGCTCCTCCTCTCAGCATGGAGCAGTGCTCTCCCATACAGAATTCCCACCAAATACAGCAATACATAAGGCATTTCAGAGGTCTTAGCAAAACACAGCAGATAAGAACTAAGTTTAGTCTCCCACTATAGGCAGTCATGTCATATTATACTGTTATGTTGTGTTGTCTCAAAAGCCACATGATTTCTTGCTGACTGCCCAAAGCATGAAGAGGTTTCAGAATATCAGCCTTCAGCAGTTAGAAAGCTTCACACATGAAACAATCTCCTACCTGCAGCAAAGGCTGTACAAATACAACACATGCACGAAAGAGAAAAATATAGACAGCTGAGCTGTGCCTTGGCCTGCTTAGGTGAGCGGTGGAATAAAGGATGAAACCACCAGACTCCCTGGAGAAGTCAAGTATGCAATGGAGATGTGATTCGACCAAATTTCAAGAATCTGTCAAGAAGAAAGGCCCTTCTCAATGTCCAGTAGGTTTCCCTCAACACTGCCTGTATTTAAGGTAGCTCAGCTTTCTTTTAGCAAGTTTTTACCCAATAGACTCTCCTTCCAAGAAATTTCAGCTACCGTGTCAGTAGCTGAAATGCTGGAGCCGTCCCTGCAAGACAACTTAAAAAACACACTGTTTATTGAGCTAGCTCAATACTGATCTATTAATCATTGTAAAAACATCAGCTGGCACAAACCACCTGGTGACTAAATCCAGACCCTCAGGCAAGCATGTAATGAGAGTATTCATTCTTCAAGGTCCATAAAACATCTGCTCCATGTAGCCTCAAAATTCCCTATGTGTTTCTATTTATTATGATGAGTCCCTAAGAGGCAGCTGCAGGTGACCTAGAGGCTGAGGCTCACGGAGCTGCAGACTCCCTGCTACCAGGGAGAATATGGCTGGAATGGCAGTTGACAAAGACGAGCGTGGTGCTGTTCTGTGTATGCAGTCATGCCAACTGGCATGTTTCCTGCTTTCACCTATATCTGCAGCCTCTCGTCTCTTCAAGTCCTGATACCCGTTTACTTTTGATTTCCTTTTGGCTCCGGCCACTCCAGTCTTATTCCTTACTTATGCAGGACCTTATAGTCCTAATGTGCTCTAATAACATCCTAGTACAAGACCAAGATTTCTCCAGCTAGAGAAAGGACAAAAAAACCATCCTAGACAGCTAATCACAAGTGAGCAGTACCGCTCACATTAGAGCATGAGGAACTGACAGCAAGAATTAAATAGTAACCATAAAAATATTTTCAGGTTATCCTGAAGTACTGGCACAGTTGAGGAAATTGTAGTGCACTTACTGACATTTGGGGAACAAATTTAATGAGAATATTATGTGCTGAATATTCATCCAAACCCAGTTTTAGGCAGATTATGGTGTCATAAATATTAGATGGAGAGGCAGATTGTGCTCATTCTGCTGTGGTAGGGGAGATCTAGCACAAAACTACTAATGTTTAGCAGGGGAATGATACAAAATGCAGCTGAGCAGTTGAGGCTGGTGGGGACATACATACTAGACTCAGTTCACTGCAGTATTGTTCTTACATTTTTAAATCCTCTGTAAAGTACTTGAAGTTCTCTTTTAGTGAAATTAGTTTGTGCTTCAAGCTGTTCCAGTCCTTCAGGTCTATGGCACACTGTAGTCATTTCTAATTCATCTTCAATTTTATCTGAAAGAGAAGACAGGAAAATATTTATTTTGGTTGTTACCTTTGCTATTAACATGATGGATAGGATAGACTGGATTTCAAGAGCAACAAGAGAAAAAAAGAAATCATCAACAGAACTGATCTGTGTAACTGTTTTCAAACTCTTGAAAGCAAAATAAAAGCCATATGAGTAAAGCAATAGCTCATATTTCTTACTGGGCTGCCAATTAGCTCCCCATTCACAAAGCCGAAACTGGTGGTGAGAACAGAAGGGCAGGCAGCAGACACGCTGCTCCAAAAGGCAACACCAGATATTTCTTATCTAAATATTGAAACAGCGTGGAGGAACAGGCCTTTCAAAGTACTAGCTTTAAATAAAGCTGTGCAAATACAAGTAAGAGAGCAGACATGCTTAAGCATATCAGACAACGACATTATACCGAGGGTAAACAAGTGAGGGAAACTCTTCTGTGTGCTAACCAAAAAGCTTGCTATAGAGACATTAAAGGTCACTTTAATGCCAAGAGAAATTCAAATTATGTCCACGGTTGCTGAATCTGGAATGAATCCAGCCTGCATTTGCATGGACTTTTGGGGGAAACAGATAAATGAAAAAATGTTTCTGTGCATTTTATTCAAGAGAATGTTCTCCCACGAGGAACAAAAATACTCGAGATGTATCACATCCTGTATTACCATAATCTCACCTCTTTTCTGATGCATGTTTTCACCTGTCAAACCTATTTCCCCAGCAGTGTAGGTAATGCCCAAATATATACAGATGCTTAGTGTATGTCAGTTTGAGATCCTCTGAACTTCAAGGACCAGATGCAGGTTTCAGGTGACATGAAAATCCCAACTACATTCAGAAATTGCTTGGCCTAAAACTCCCCTTATTACCAAAACTGCACAATTCATGCCCTGAAAAAGTGTTTTAGGTTATTTGGCTCAAGTATAATATAGTAATTCCAACTGAAAAACAAGAAACATGCAGGGAAATGGAGTCACTCTGAATAGATGAAAGGCATGAATTCATAGCAGACCGGCTCAGTAAAAGAACAGACCAGACTAAAGCTGTATTTTTGTAAGTTAATTAATTCTGTACATATATATATGAACATTATTAAGGGAGGACACACGTCAGTGAGTGATAATGGTTAATTAACGTTGGCTCATTATATCAGTATTAAGAAATCAGTTTGAAATACTAGCGAATTTAGTCATCCTCCTGATCCACTGTGTCTGGAGCTTCTCAGTCAGCATTTGTGGGCTTGAGCAGTGAAAATACATGCATAAATACTGTGCTCAAGGTCCCTTGCACAGCAAGGGCATAAAGGTAAGAGACTGTAATAGCATGGGACAGAAGTACAGTATCACAACCATTTACGATACAAAAAAAATTACTGAACACTGGCAAGTGGACAGAAGAAGCCTGAAGGAGACACCTTCTCCACACAAAGGGAAAATGAAGAGTCTAGAAATTATAGCTGCTGTTAGAAGGAGATGGAAAAGGATGTCTGCTACAGGAAAAGAACAGATAATGTGAAATAAGGGGGAAGAAAACACATGTCACAAAATGAAGGAATGCAGAAGAAGCTGTAGGAAGAGAAAAAAGTGGGGAAGAAATTCCTTAAAATGAGGGAAGGAGGATGAGTGATTGAGAAAAGGAGAGGAAATCCATTTAGAAGGGAGCCAGGTTAGAGAGACCCATCACTAATCCATATATTGTACAGGAAACACCTTTTTGTTTACCTTTGGTTAACTGTAAGCTACCTAAAACCCTTTACAAAATACACATAATCCCAGACTCTTCTCCTGCATTTCCCTGCTGTCCTCCAGTGCAATAACCAGTTTACACATGACCTTGACAGTCATTTTGTTTTTCCACAGAAAGCCATACATTTTGTGCTGTGCAGCATATAAGCAAGTTAGGCTTTGAGAACAGTTAAACCTGCCCAGTTTTTCACTGACATTTCCTATTGATTGAGTCACTCTACAGTTCTTTACAACTTCAGTCAATGTAAAATAAAAGTGTAAAATACTGGCCATCTAGTCTTTATATCCTATAACGAAATTCAACAGAGAGGGAAAAAAATAAATCTATGCAACCTCGTGTAAGTGGTCAGGCTACTGAGGGAAGTCAGCCTGCTGAACTACTCTCATACTTAATTTAATTTACACTCCTACAATGGTTTCTACAGAGGCAAGAAAGACCTGGCTGACCAAAGTCACACTCTTTGCAAAAGCATTTTGATATGACTATTTTTGTGGGTATTTTATTTGCCATACACTTTCCCCATCTCCTTCTTAAGCAACCAGTTTTCCAAAACACTTATGGGATTTTGTGTTAATATTCTAAAAAATGAATAAAGAAAAAGGTCTCACTCATAGAAAGTTTGCTGTATAGCTCCACAATAGCTTTAAAAAAATATGCAGAATTACAGCTCAAAACTCATAGTTCTTTGGCTTATCCAGATGTCCTTTACATAAGCAGACCCAAAATTAGGGTCTCGAAATTATTTTTTTAAAATATTCTTGAATAAAATACTACTTGGTGAATACTGCAATTTAATAATGATATATTGTCTTTTGACAGTACTGGCCTCACTCAGTGAATCATTATTTCAAAAGAGTGAAATTCATCTTCAACTTGTCCTGCAAGAATAGGTTTTTTCCAACAATCAGTTCATGAGCTTTGGTCCCACAGGGCAGTTATTTCTATGGTAAAAATAAGCCAGATTATTGTTGTAGATTTGATTCTATTTCTCATGCTAAGAAATGTGGCTCTTTATAACAAACTGCAGAAAGGAAATTATGAAAAATTCATCCCTTTCAAAGGGACACTATTTTTTCTTTCCATTCTCTATTCCAGAACCAGCATTAATCTCTGTCTCTGAAGAAGATCTGATGGTTCCCTGTGGGTTAATCCTTTCATCTGCTACCTCTTCTTTTCCCAAGGGAAAGATTTTGAAACTTAGCAAAAAAACATACGAAGCTTTAGATCTGTCCAAGGGGGCACTCAAAATTACACCAGACCAGCAATTTTCCAGTAAACACACTCTAAAAATGGTAGAAATTGTTCCTTCAGTGGAACATGCCCTGATGCAACAGAGCAATCCTGGGCATTTCTTGAAGTCTCACTGCAGAAAATAAATACAAGGAAGATTTATTAGATCATTTTGTCTATTGCTTGCCAACAAAGAGCTATTTTCCATGGTGTTTCATGATAATACCTGTTTTAAAAAGATAAAACTTAGTTTAGCAGTAACTACTTCACATTAATAGGTCTCACAGATCAAACATTCCCTCCCTAAATCAGATATTTACATTTAAACTTTTCTCAGTTGTTATCCCATATTCAAAGATTGCCCTTCAGCAACACCTCTGTTTATCCCTCCTCCCTTCCTGGTGCAAGTCTGAGGTGGGCACAGCACAGAACTCAGAGCTGAGCTGGGGGGCACCTATACCCAGAGAACTAAGGACACAAACTGCTCTTCTGTGCAAAACCATCGTTTCCAACAGTCCCCATCCCCCACAAAGATGTTTTTGTCATTATTTGTTTCTTTTCAGTGTTTACTCTTAGGTCAGCTCTTTCAAACCTTTTTCTTCCATTCTCTGACACCCTATAAATTAACCACAGTAACCTCTGGCAAAAAAGAAGATTGTTACTTCCTCATCTGCCCTTGCCTTTTGTCGTGTATATTGTATTTCCTCTTATTTACATTTTCATTATCACAGTGGCTCAGTCCCTCCCAGCTCTTCAGGGATGCCACTGTATGAAATATGAGCCCTTGCATTTATAAACACTGCAATTTTATTAAACTGAAACTCACTTTATGGTGGTGAGTGCAAGCAAAAGTGTATGTACGTAAATACACACACAAATTTAAAGTTTTATTAGGAAAACATGATGTTAAGGTATTTTATCTAATATTATGTTCTTCCTCAGTTTTGCCTTGTTTACAGGTTGCTGAACGCCCTGAGAGATTTGAGCATGGGCAACAGGCATATGCCACTGGTTTAAAGTTAATTTTCTTCTCTTTCAATTTGCTAGGGCACAAACAGAGCTAGGGACTGACAGCAGGCACTGCAAGGGATGTGTGTGGTCACCTCCCCAGCTCAGGTGACACGTGTGACCAGCCGCTGTTGCTGACAGCATCTCCTTTGAGCTGGAACTAGGCCCCTGTCCTGCTCGGTGGAGACACTTGCCTCAGGGTCTGGGTACCATACAGCTGGTTAGTGAGAACTTGAACCTTAGCAAATAAATCCAAAGTTATTATTCTGGATCGCAAAGCATGATTTCTTTTTTTGTTGGGTTATCTGTGCTCACCAGTTAGGTGGACTCAGTAACTAGAGCAGGAGGTTTCTCCTGCTTGCAGGTACTGACAAATGATTTTTTTTTTTTTTTTTTTTTTTTTTTTTTAGCTCCAGCACTTGATGAAATCATCCCTTGATTAATCCCTTCCATGCCAGACAGCTGCAGCAAGTTGTGTCCTAAGCTTAAGATCGCCTGAACCACTTAGCTGGTGCTGAACATGCTTGTGCATTGCTTAGCTGTTTTTCTTGCAATGTGTTTAAACCCGGAGGAATGGGAAGTAGCACTTTCTGATTTAGAATTTGTCTCTGGCCATATTTTTATGGCTGCTTTAATAGCAGGGTATGAAGTCTGGGTCTGGCAGAAGCGCCTGTGGTAATCTTACTTCAAAGTATGTCCAGGTTATAATAATTACTTAACTTTGCATTTTTGTGCAAAACATCATCTCTATTTGCTTAGCCCACAGGATAAGCACATTTTGAATGTCAGACAAAATAAATAGTGGCTTCACTTTACAAAGAAAAATAATCCTGACATGCTTGCATGTACATGCATATTTTATGGATTGTTGCTAATGAAAGATATTGTATTTCATTTCTCTACTGCTTGCTCAAGAGCAGAGAATGAATTTTCATTAGAGTGGATCAATATTTTAACTGAATACACTTTGGAAATTACTTAACGAGGCTTGCTTTATACATCCTTTCATATTTGTTCTAATTTTACCTTTTGTTATCTTTACACTTTGAAGATTTCCATACTTAGACTGCCTGCAAATGGCCCTGTGTTTCACTGCTGTAAACTTTGATGAACAGATTTTGCATTTCTCCAAGTGATAAACTGGAGTAATTTAAGCCTGTTCACGTAAAAGCTGTCTTGTATATCTACATGCCTACGGATGAAATTGTTTCATCACTGAGGAAAACAGATTTTTAACCACAGCTGACTACTGCCCTCCATCACAGAACCTGACAGAGGGACCCAGTCCTTCCCTTACCCATTGTAAAGACAAGAAATCTATTGATTTTGAAGGGAAACAACCTGCTCCAATATTTCACTTTTCCAGATCCTTCTGTTCCATTGGACACAAGCACATTTATCTGCCATGTTATAGAAAACATTGTTTCATTGTCAGCTTATCTTAAAAAGGCACAGGTAATGTAATGCACGTCCAAGACAGCTGGAACTGAGGAACCCAGTTCCTGAATGTGTAAAGACCCAGTCAGCTTGTCAGCACTAGCACCAGAGGGCAGGTGACGTGCCATAGCCAGCACAGAAGTTGAGTCCTAAAATCCTCAGTTGACAGCACATCTTCTAACATTCGCTCTAGCGACCCATTTCCATGCAAAAGTGCCGAATCAATGTTCTTCTGATCCAACAATCCTTTCCTCATAAGCAGAACAGATTAAATTGGTCACAGGCAGTACCAAAGTTGTATTTGTGTACTACAAAATAGGAAACAATTTTGTGTCATTTACCAGCTGCTTTCTCAGCTCTGGTTTGAACAGTCATCAGGCCCAAATTTAATAACCTGCCCGTCTTTCCTCTTGCTGGCAGCTGCCTCTACACAAGCCACACCTTGCACAAAAGCACAGGGTTGGTTTCACTGGGCCAAACTCCCCTGTGAAACACAAGAAACAAACGCCTTTCCCACAGTGGCCACCTAAAATACTGGACCATTTCCAACCTATATGCCTGGCAAATGAGCAATAGCAGTGTCTCATTACATCGTTAGGGCTAGCCAAGGACAACCCAAGGCCTAAAACACAATTTAAAGGGAGGGTGTAAATGATGATTTAATAAAAATGGAAATGACCCTGTCCCCAAAGGCCGCGAGGTGAAACTGTGTGATGCCAGGCTCCATGGCTAATGGGAGGATTTTGAAAAATTTGCTTATAATAAATTCACTTTTTGTTAAAGAAAAAAATCAAGATGTAAAATACAGCTAATGTGTCCAGTGTTAATTGTAAAACTGACAAGCATTAGATGAAATGGGTAATTTTACAAATACAGCAGAACGGGATTAAATTATGTGCAAGAATTATTAGACTGCATCTTATTTTTATTAAAAAAACATTAGCTATATTTTAGAAGCAAGGACCTCAAGAAAAAAAATTTAACTCTAGTTTATCCATGACATCTTTGAAATTAATCTCCAAACAGAATACTTGCTTGGGCAGATCTCGCAGGAAATAGATCCTGCCTGTGGGAAACCATTTGCAAATATTTGAAAATTTCATGAAGAGAAATAACTAAAGGCCTGAGTCCATAAATGCTCATTACGGCAGAAAGTTATGGGGATGGGTGTCAGGCAAGAGCTGTATTACTGATGCAGACCCTGCACACTGGCTTCAGTGCTCCCTCCCGTCAGCGTAAGCAGGAGCTGTAGGAAATGCTGCTTTTGTGAAGTGCTTGGAGATCTGTGATTCCAGATCCCTGGGGCAAAGGCAGCTACCAAGTACAGCTTCACTGTCTGGAACAGGCAGAATACTTCTTTGCAGTTCCATGTGCTTCCACCAAGACAAAAAAAATCCAAGTGTTAGCCTTTAAGCGACCCCATCTGGCAAACACTTGCAAATCAACAAGGCTAGCATGGCAGAATGACAGCTCAGCTAGAACTTAAACACATCTATATGCACATCTGTGAGTCCTCAAAAAGGGTTAAGTAAAATCTGCTCATGGCAAGCATCAATAAAAAAATGGCACTAAGATACCTACTGATGTATCAAATATTAAACACATCTAATTAAAATTGAACAGTCCTTTATTAATAAATTATTATTATTATTATTAATGTTATTGCCTGGCTGGAGAGATCAATTTCCAAACCAAAGGGACTTTCTCCAGCCAATAAACCAAAAAAGGAACGATGTCTCCTTCTCCAATCCCTTTTCCTGAAATGATTTTTTGACTCCTTCAGGTCCATTTTCACCATTTTCACCACTAAATCAGCAACATCGAATTCATTACACGGTCAAGCTTAGCGAGGTTGTTCTGCCTGTGTGAACCTGCAACACCACGAAATGTAGAGCAAAGCTACATGAAAACCAAACAGTTTATAAAATTCTGAGATTTAATTAAAAAAACAGAATTTTAAGATATCTTGGCTAATCCTTGCAGTGATGTATGCAAAATGTACGAATACTTTTATCTGCCTCTACACTCCTTTAATTAGTTTCACAGTTGTACACAGAGAAGCTAGAACAAGGTTATACTCTGAAAAAGAGCTGCAGGAATAGTCAGAGGCCACGGGTACTTCCAAAATGTGTTTCTGGCACACAACTAAGACCAGGTACAACAATTTGAACATGAGCTACGCTATATCAAATTTGACTGTAAATGTTTCTTCAGACACTGTGTTAAGCCTACTCATCATTAGAAATAACTTTGCTGTGGCCGTGCCCGGGGTAAGTGACAGCAGGGTGTCCTTCCACTGCACTGGACCTTACCTGGGACAGCACTTTCTTTTCAATTTTCCTTGCACATTCCCACCTATCTGTAGCAACATTTGTATGGGAAGCAACTTATCAAAATAGGTGGAAAACCACTGAAAGCTTGCTGGGTGCTTTGCTGCTTTTCCATGGGGATGCCACAGAAGATGTGCTTCTGGGACAGCTGCTGGAAGGTGAATTTGCAAAAAACTCTCACTAGAGAGGTTAGAAAAATCACTTCCCTCTGGTGATTTTTTGAAAATTCTCACTAATACCATCTCATATCTTTACGTGGAGGATACCTGAACTGCTAAGTACTTGACTTAGCACGTTATGGGATAAGGCACTGCACACAGAAGGACTTGGAGGTTGAACAGAAGCTGGGACTGCCTTCATCAGAGGCGACTCAGCTGCTCCCCACGCTGCAGTCTTACCCAGGAACTGGGCAATTTTCAAGCACCTTTAATTTTGTTTGCTGACAGCATGGAAAGTGAGAATAAACTCATCCAGGGGAACCTGTTTCCTAGCTTAAGAAAACTTTTGCTACAAAAATTATATGACTGATAGAGTCAAACTGGTTTAAATTTTACCTCTCTGATACACGTAAAACCATCGGGCAGGGTCTAGGAAAAAGTAAGAAAAAAATTTAACAAAAACAATGTGACAACCATACACAGCTTTGTCTTTTGTTAATTTTAAGGTGACATTGGATGTGTTCTGCAAGTGCTATAGGGTCCCCTTTCCCAGTGACTGTAGGATTGTTTCCAGGTGTACTTTACTTTTTTTTTTTTTCCCCTGAATTGCCTCCTTCCCTTACCCCAAGGGGCAGGAAAGGAAGCCAGAGCTTGCTGTCCCCGGCACAACCATGAAACCAGGGGCAGCACATGAAGGGAAGCATGCACACAGCCATGCACCCATGCAAGCATCCACACATACAGCAAGACAGCAATGCAGCAGCCATCCTCGTAACTCTGATAAGGGATAAGGAGGACTTCCATGCAATTTTTGAAGTCTGCTGGGGGGCAACAAGAGAGGCCCACAGCCTTCTGCTTCCTCTCTACAGCTTAGCTCTTTGACAGCTGTAGAAATTAAAAAAGTGATTAGTAAGAGTGAAGAAGTCTCAGGTGGTCTGGAAGACTCTAACTGGTGCTCTTTGCAGTCACTTCACTTGCAACATGGTCATTTTGTACTATCCTCATGTCTCCTGGGAGAAAATTTCATTAGCAAATTAGGTTAAAAGTAAAAAAAAAAAAATTTGAAGATGGGTATACGCACAAGAATTTTGGTCTGAATATTACTACCTGTGGCTCCCTGGCCCTACCTCCAGCCTGGGCAGCTCCTGCGCTCAGTCCATCTGGCATCTGTTCCCTTCATTTCCATGCAGTCTGTGCCTCCAGCTGCCCAAACTTTCCTAAACACCCTCCTCTCGCCACACCAACGGCACTGCAGTACCTCACCTCCCGCTGCCCGGGAAGAGCCAGTGAGCCCACCCGGTTCCCTCTCACCCACCAGCCAGTGCATTTTACCCCACAGATGGTGCATCTCTATGTCCCCAATGGCCACTAGGATCAAGTAGGCACCAAAACTGAGTAGTTCTCACTGCTGCATGTTTCTCGGTAGAGGGAGTTACAGGAAAAGTGGTGTATGAGGACTAAGCTCACACTGCACATGCTGCACCAGTCATTGCTTTTCTCTGGGTAGACAGAGAATGGCAAGACCTCATTCTCCAGCTAAATCAATCCTGCAGCACTCACCTCTGCAAACCCTCATGGTGCCCCTGAGCAAGCTATGACCAACTCAGGGCCTGTACCTGAAATCTTAAGGCTGAGAAGTTCCACCATGAATTTTTTCAAGCCATTTAAATACTCCTCATGCTCAATACTTTCCCATTAAATAAAAAAACACAAACATGTTCAGAAGTGAGTATGCATTTTCTTTCTGGCACATTTGAGAGGGACTCTTACAGGCATCACGCACATTACAAGAGCACTAAGCTGTTGGAAAGGTTGAACCTCCTTTCATTATTCTCACTTTACTTTCAGCTTCCTCTCGACAGATCCATAACTAGATGAAATTAAGAAATCTTTGGGATTGGATATAAAGCTGGTGAAGGAATGGAGAGAATTTATTCTCCACTGGAGAATTTAATAAAGTATCTGGCTACGGACAAAACTGGCAGAAGTAGATATTAGAACATGGCTTCCCAACAGCATCACCTACACAGTGACAAAATGCCCGGTCAGACAGCATTGCTGAGTCATGGTGCTTGGCCTCCCTAACTCTGGCTCAACTCTTATCAGCCTGAAGAAGGAACAGTTAAAATAAAAACCAAGACTCACACAAGAAAACCACAGTGGACGCTCCAGTTGGCTGCTGCAGTGCAAGAGCAATGGTGATACTGATGACAATCACATGGGATATCAATAGCAGAACTGAATCCTGAATGACTGACTTACACAAAGATATCATTCATAGATTAGCGACTACAGATACCTCCACACTTTCCCCTTTTGAACTGAAATATCAAGAATATTTCCAAGAGAAGCTGGTCTCAAGAGCAAAGAACCTACAACAACCATGGATTTAAATTGTGTACACAGACCACAACACATACCAGACACAGAGCAGTACACACTAGGAGCTTTACTGAAAGCACATAAAAACAATTAGTAAAATTTAATGAACTCCACTGTACCACATACAGTATAATCACATCACTTTTTAACCTTCTTGATCCACCAAGATGGCTTTGCAATAAAGAGAATGAACAGGTTGCTTAAAGAGGCCCTGAATCTCTGCTGAGGCAAAAGGTGTTGAACCGTTAGCCATGAAATCACCCACTGTCAGGGAAATTCCACTTTGCTGGGTAACCTGAGGACAGGAAGAAAAATCTCCTACTTCAAGTCTAGTAAGGATAGTTCTAAATTTGCATGTTAACACTAGCTGCAAACTAATTTCCATTGATGAGAACAAAGAAATGTAAATGCAGTCATTAGACAAAGCATGAAAATAGTCTCCTGATTTAGTAAGGGCAAAATCAATTAATAAAAAGAGCCAGAGTACATGGAGAGGTCCCACTGTAAATATGGGGCTTGAAAAGATATGCAGAGATGATTAACAGATAGCAAGAAGACAATAGATGTGCTGCAAAAACCAGGAAGAGGATCTATTTTTCTGTATTGGGTAACCTTGTGGGTTATCAAAACTTTAGACTGTAGATAATACCTTCTGGATATAAACAATGTTTTCCTTTTTACAGAGATAGAAAAAAAGCCCTTAAAAAAAGAAAAATAGAAAAAAGCTTCTTGTAACAATATGTTCTTCTTCATTGTATGAAAAACTTCAGAGAGTCAGCTTCAAGGCTTCAGCTGAAAATTAATTCCCTTCCAGATTATTCAAATTATAACTAAGAGGTTTTGGTTCACAGTCTCTAATTTTTATTTAACACTGAATTGGTCTTTTTTGAAAAATAGCACTTTTCAATAAGTTCAACAGAAAACTACTTCATCATCTCAAATTCATATGCTTATGTCTACTTAGCATATTGAATAGTACAAATAGGAGAAACTACAACATTTTTACCACCACTTATAAAACCTCTCCCTAGAACATGTAGAAGCAATTACTGATGACTACATTACTTGTCATCTCTTCCAAGAGGAGTCTTAGGATTTTTATGGTTTTTTCCCCTAAAACCCCCAGGTTAACAGATTACTGTCTGGGCAGTAAAATAGAGCAATTTCTGAGCAACTATGGATCAAAGAAAAGGAAAGGAAATTGGCAGAAGCTCAGTTCATCCTTTCTGAGGATTATTTCTAACATGCTAGTTGTTTGTATACAAACAGCAGGTAATGCCATAGCCAAACCATCAGGGCTGTGCGCATGACATGGGCCTGCCTACCTGTACCTGACCAGGGTGAGCTGCAACAGAACTCTACTTAAACCATATAAAACCAGTCGCATTTTTCAACGTAATTTGACTTAAAATATTTTCTTTCCTCCACAGCCTAAAAAACAGATGAAAGAAATCCAAACACAAATCTTGCAGGTACCAAAATAAGATGTGGGAAGCAGCAATAGAAAAATAGACAAAAGATTGAATTTGCAGCCACATAAACTTATTTCAGCCGTGGCATGCTAATAAGATGTTTAGATTTCTGCTCTGACATCTGCATGGCAGCATTTTTCATTTGTGCCTATGCACAATCCTCTAAAAGTTCAGAAACTATCTGAACAACGGTGGATTTTATGTCCTTCTAAGTGTGCTGGCTGGGAAGCCATTATGCACACCAACGTTAGTGTTTGACTTTGTTCCTATTACCTGAGAAAATAAACATGGCAGCTAGTATTTACTTCAACACTTCAACGCAAAAACTAATCCTGTCGTAGAGCAGAGTGCTGATACAAGGTAAAAAGATCTTTTTGTCTTACTTTGAGGAAAGTAAGTACCAGAGTACTAGAGTGCTGTAGGGACGGGACATCGACCTGGCCAGGGGTACGTCTGCCTAGGTCTCCTCGTTTATCAAGAGGGCTTTCACAATCAGGAGGCAGGGGTTTTTTAGACTCTAAACCACACTAGCTGTTTGTTTAATAAAATTAAAGGAACTCAATAGAATAGATATAAAAGGGCTTTACGTACAAATCCCTCACTGCCAAACACACTGAGGGGAGGGGTCCTTAGCTCCAGGATTGTTTTCAGACAGCTCTGATGTTTTCTCAGTTACAGGAGCCCCAACACAACCTCCCTACCTTCAGGGAGAAATAAATTTGTTTCATAAACTTTTTTTTTTTGTGGAAAAATATTAGCATTAGAAATATTTTATGAAAAAATATTACATTAAAAACATTATAATATTATTTTTGTGGAAAAACTACTGTCCTGCAGTTGCATCACACCTGTTACAGAGGTGGCAATTAAAAGCCTACAACAGGAGTGTCTTTGCCCTTGGTATGCTTTATTTAGATCAATTGAAAAACTTCCTCAAATCATGTGATCTGCTGCTTCTCTGAGTAGTTGAGGGGAAAAAAAATAAACAATAAAGATCTCCGTACCTGCCTAGTGGTGGTGAAGGGCAACCTGCATGCTTGCTGCAGCACTGGAAGCTGTAAAGGCTCCCAGGCAGAGCTGCTCCAGCTCCTACACCTCAGAGAGGGAAACCCCTTCTTTCTCTCCAGAGCTGAGCAGCACTGCCTGCACATCTGCTGAAGGCACCACTGGCTGGTAATGTTGAGCTGGATGCGGCCCCCTGCTTAAACCAGACCCCTCTGCCCCACCCCTCCTCCTGACTTGTACAAAGAGCCTCTCAGGATGAACAGGTTTTTTTTTGTGCACTTGAATCTTACTCACTTTTGAGTGATCTTGTGAGTAGCACAGTATGAGCACATTCCATTTCTCAGCATTAGTGCTTACTGTTTAAAAAGTCACATTTCCTTACATTGTCACAACACAGCAATTTACACCACAAATAAAGCTTCATGTTACGCTACCCTGGAAAGTGAGAAGCATACTCTTGATTATTTTTGTGTTTTGTAAGAAACAGTACATCACTTAGCAGCGAAACATATATTGAAATGCCATTTGGTAACACACCAATTCCCAACTGAACAGAAACAGAAAATTAAAAATATTTTCATACTAACTTTTTATATAGTTGAATAATTTTTGTATGGTTTGTCAAACATATGTATTTTATGCAATACATACATTTTACACACCATGGAAGCTGGCAGTACTTTCTGTTTTACTCTGTAAATATGTAAATACTCAATATGAAATTGTGAATACATTCAGCATCACTTCTTCAATTCAACTTCAAACATCTCTGCACAAGGGACAGCTCAGGCTGACATACAGTCACCTTCTGAGAGTAATTCTATTTGGTGTGTTTTGGTGGGGTATTAAAGGCCATCTCCCCCAAGTATAGACAATCTCAGTGCAATAGATGGGTATACAGCTTGCAGTCTCTTAGGTCAGTGGTAGTCTGGAATTCTTGCTAGTGTCTAATGAGTTACAAGATGTGCTCATTCCCACAGTAAAACCCTGGGACATCTCCTTGAACACCCTTCCTGGCGGGTGGCCAGGCTGGGGTGTGCCGAGGGGCACAGACGCCATGTGCAGAGCAGCACACACACACACGGCACTTTGGAAAAAACAGTGCTGCAAATCATCCACATCGTGCTCAACCTCAAGAGCTCAGGGCCGGGCTGGAGTTAGGGCAAAGGCACTCCACAGAGCTCTGTCCAAACTACCACCAACACTCCTTGTGTGTTTTCCAGTGTCTTCTGCTGTTTTCCGGAAATTCTTAGCTGCCCCAACAGCAATCAAGTCTTCAGTTTGTACAATTTTTTCCCAACCATCAGTAATGAACTTCATGGAAGAGAAAATTCTCTACTCTGTCTCAAATGCAATTTTATATCCATAGAGGCACTGAAAAAGCCTGTCGGAAGAGTTAATCTAAGGACAAGCACCACAATCAATCTTTGTCAAACACTAAGTGGTACTTAATAAGTCATGTCTACAATTAAACTGTAAGACTGCAAGGAGACAGATGATGAAGCTTTTTGCCCACCCCCTTGAAAAAAACCCAACCTCAAAACCCAACTCTGCTCCTTCTCAGATGCCCTGCAGCAGGCAACCTCAAGCCCCCCAAGAAAAACCTCCCAGCACATTAACGGCCTTGCAGCAGAATTCACAGTAAGTCATTTCCCTTTAGGGGAATCAAAGAAACAAACATTAGAATACACCGTTCCCCTGAAAGGGGAGTTTTGCAAAACTTGCAGTATTTTGCTGGAAACATGAACAGTTTATGCAAATCAGTTCTTACATCCTTAGCAGGACTTGGACTGCAGGGCCCAGGTATTCAAAAAGAGGAATGTCTAACACAAATTGCAATGCAACCTAAAAGCTGTCTTGCTTGATAGCACTGATAGCTTCTCTCAGCCTCCTAGGCATGATCATCAATAGCATCAGCAGTGTTATTTGCTCACAATAATGCATTACAACCACGAGTGCTATTTCACAGCATTCAACTGCTTATGAATCTCTCTCCAGCCCTGCTATAGAAATGAATTATGCCTCAGTAGCTCCTCACCAGAACAGGAAGGAGTAAAGACAATTTGTAAAGCCTCATCAGTAAAACAGGAATCACACTTATACACCCAGACAGGCTTTCCCAGTGCCCCATGCAAGTCCCCTCAACTTCATTAGCACTCGGTTAACGCATATCTCGTTACAAATGGGTCTTTGTTTTGTGCTGTCCCATAAGACAAAGCTCCACTCCAGTTACAGCAAAGACTCTATCAACCTAGAAAAACTGCATGTCTTGAGATTCAGGCAGTGCTTGAAATACAGTATTTGCTCCTAAACCACTCCAAATACTTCAAAGAGCAATCTAAGGAATGCAGCCAAGAGTAACACAGTGCTGAGGCCAAGAGATGACCAACAGGAAGAACTGACAGCAAGCATGCATTTGATTAAATAAACATAAAAGCCAGTGACTTATCTGAAGGAGGTGCACCATATTCTTTTGCCATATTCCCAGAGCTACTGCAGTACATGCTGCTGAGCTTCCTTCTGACTCTAGCACTGGTATAATAAATCAGGTTTAATAAGGCTGGTGTTGTATGAACACATTTATACATCCACTGCCTTATCCAGAAAAGCAGACACATGGTTTCCCAAGCAGAGAAGCAGTCATATTTCACTCCATGAACAACAAGAGCCATGGATCAGCCATGTGGAAAAGTGTAACTGGTGCCTGCAAGCAGTTGGTGCCTGCAAGCAGTTGGTGATGAGAGAAGTGTTCCATTATACCTTAAATATTAAGAAATTCTTTTACCAAACAATGTTTAACTTTGTATTTAACAAGGCCTGAGTGATTAAAATGCACAGAGAAAATATGCTAAACTGCAGAATAGATACATCCTGGCAGAAATGCTCAAACGAGGCAGATAAGAAAGAACAGCTTGACTGGACAACAGAGTTGGGAAACATCCAAAGTAGAAGAAATTGTCCTCAAAAGACTCGTGACCATAAAAAGGAAAAAGGAGGGCTAACTTCCCAAACGACCACCAATGACCACCACGCATGCATAGTGTAGTTTTGCAACACCAGCATTATGTAAATGTAACAGATAGGCAGAAAGGTGGAGACTTCTTGGAAAATGTATGAATATTCATGTCTTTAAAGTATATAAAGGATGAACTTTTGTTTCAGTGTATGCACATTAGGTGGAATGATTGCCTATGCACCCAGCACTGCAATAAAGAACGCCTGCCTTCTAAAACTCCAAAACGAGCCTTAGAGAGTTCCTCTGCTGGCTTTTATGGTAACATAATCACCAAAAAGAGCAAGACTCAGGACTAGTACAACAGGGAAGAAACCCAGCTAGCAGAGGGTAGAAAGCATTTAGTCTACCTTACCAGCATCAGCCCGAGAAAAGCACAGTGAGCCCCAGGGAACAGCTATGAACCCACACGTAATGTGGTCACTAACCTTTCCAAAGGCAACACCACTAACTTGTCCTGAGTTGTCTGCAGTATTTCATAGATCACGCTGAGCAACCCAGGGTGATTTCCAAAAAGGACATGAGCATTCATGAGAGGCACATTAATTCTGTGACTAGGCTTGCTCCTTTTCAGGGACTTTCACCTGCACAGGCTCTGTAAGAGAGCTCATACTACAGCGTTGTTTCTGCGCTGCAAAGTCAGGCTCTCTCTAGATCTGGGGCAGGTGCTGAACTCCAGCTAGCAAGAATCTTTTGCTGTGCAAACTAGCAGCAGAACTAAAGCCAAGTACTGACCTATCTGCAGACCAAAAAAAAAAAAAAAAAAAAAAAAATCAGTATTCCAAAAAGCTGCAGTTCTTGGCACATCAGAGCCTAGCACCGTGTGCCACGGGAATAGCCTTTCAGCATTATTCAGGAATGGCTGTCTTGGGTCAGACCAAAAAATCCATCTAACGCAGGGAAGAAAATAAGAACAAGTTGAACACAGAGTGACACTCCCGAGAGCCCTGTCCCAGTCTCTGGCAATCTGAACTCAGTGTCCCAGTCCAGAGCTGATGTCTTTGTTCCCGACATACACATCTCTCCGGTAAATTTTGAGCCTATGTACTTTCTTAATATGCACAAGTATAACATAACATAACAAGCTTACTTGCTGCAATAAAATGTAACCTGGATAGCACTGAGCAGCATCACAGGGAACAATAATGTTCATGGCTCAGACCTTTACACCACCCAGCTGAGCTCACAGAGGATAATTCCCCTCCTGGAGCTTAACTTGATCCTGGTCTCTATCAGTTATATTGGTGATCCTGAAGTCAGGGCCCCACCATTGCACGAATACATAGTAGAGACTTCCTACACCAAAAGTTTATGTCTTCTCAGCAGGAAACAAAGCATAAAGAGTATTCTTTCCCTTTTAGCTGTCAAGAATGTGTGTTCAGAGGGGAGCAGAAGAGTTCTGCCTGTGTGCCAAGGCTGTGGCATGCCTGGGCAGCTCTGACTCATGAGCATTTGGTTTACAGCTGCCCCTCTCTCAGAAGATTTGCTCAGTCTCACAGTGAGCCTAAGACAGAGCTGAGGTTACTCTGAGAGTCTGTAGTCCTCCCTGGGTAAAGGAAGCAATCTGCGTCATAATTTGTTGGGGCTTTTTTTTTTTTTTTTTAAATTGGTCCTGAGTAGAGGTGAAGAAAATGGAAAAACGTTCACACAAATCCTATTTCCTGAAAAATTCCTATCTGGCTAACTGTAATGAAATGTCCCTTTCCCCTGAGAGTTTAATAGCTGGAGACATGACAGACAGCAGCAGGGAGGCAGCCCCAGCCTCCAGCGAGGGGCACAAAGCCCCACATCCTGACAGATAGCAGTTTTGCAGAAGATCCATTTCTTATTAATGGGTAGCTAGCCCAGTAGAAAATTCTTACCACAGCTACTCAGAGCATTAATCTAATAGCTTAAACATATTGCTATACTTTTACTAGACTAAAGCTTAGATCAGTAATTAATACTTAGAAAAAAATAAATAAATTTTAGAAGTCTCCCACACATGTTTTGGTAAGGTGCAGAGACGGCAGATAAAGGATATGGAGGCAGCAATCTCCTCAAAAAATTGGCACCATGACACTGGTCTTAAACGGGTTCCCCCACCATGGGAAATGCAGGGTGAGCCAGGACCAAGGCAAGACTTCAATTCCAAAGCAGCAAGGGAAAAGAAAAACCATGAGAATATGTCAAGCCATCAAACTGGGATGCTTTTTCAGAAGAAATATCAGAAACCCTTCAGAGGGTACTTAATAAATGAAACAGTCATAGGAGCCTTCTGAATTATAAATGAGGTAACCGAACTTAATTTTTTTTCTTTTTTGGAATGGGTTATTCATCAAAAAACCTCTGATGAGCCAAGACAATGGACTTATTCTTTCTGAGAAGAATTATTGCTGCCAATGTTTTTTTTCCCTCATTGAAAGCAAATCAGACACTTAAAGTCCCTGATTTATTACTGCACTGATTTCCATGAACATTGGTTTGCTCTAGCTTTGAGTTAGAAAAAGGCTTTTAAAGGAATAATAATCAATGAATAGATAATGTGGGGGAATCAAACAATCAGAAATAGTAATTAGTCCAGTGCCTAATTCAAGGACATGTTATCCTTGGGTTATTATGGAAAAAATAGAATTTTATATTTGTGCATTCAGGCAGGTTTTAACTACAGCGTAAAAACTAAGTTGTTTTCCCCCTCAGAGGCACCTTTTTTGAACAGATGGGATTACATACAGCACTGGCTGCAGAACTGACACAAGAACTAAACAGACATTCAGAAGACGAAGGTGAATAGACAACACTGCAAGGACAAACACAATTTAAATGCTGTAAAACCCTTATAATGGACACTCTCAATCACACACACAGTGTTTAAGGTCATGATTGCAGGGGATCACGAAGCTGCAGATTCTCCTGAGATTTCTTTATTCTGGACTGGGACTTTTCACCTGGAGAGAGAGAGAACATGTGTGCATATGTGCATGTGTGTGCATTATCTCCTCATCAACAGCCTTGCTGTGCCATCCCAAAGGCATGCCAGAGCTCAGTCGCTGCAGGCTGCTGGTGGGAGTATCTAAATGCAGCCACAGATGTGAAAGAGCATGGCAGCAGCCTCCCAGAGAGGACAGCCCCACCGTGCTGGGGCCGTCACTGCCCAAGGGCCAGATGCTGCTGCGGGCAGGTGCTTCCCGGTGGTGCCCCATGGCCATGAGCGTGCCAGGAGGGGCAGGAGGTCCCAGTGTCTGAGCCATCCTTGGGTGTGTGAGCAGCTTGGGCTGAGCTCCCAAACAGAGCACTGAAGCTCTTTGGAATTCAGATTGTTTTGTGGGAGATGTCACTCTTCCAAAGGTGATGTTCCAGATTGGGAAAGTAAATTAAAAACACCCCAAACTTATTTTCCACAAAAGGGAAGTCTTGACCATGATTTAGAAAACTTCATTTTGGAAAAATCTTTCAAACTTCATTTCTCACAAATGTTCACATCTCATTGTAATACAGCCAGAAGCCATCTCCACCTGTACCATGTTTGTGGTCAATTTGTCTCAGGGTATTTACAGCACAGTGGCTCTTTGCAGCTTTTTCTCTGTTAACTTACCCAGTTCCATAATTTTTTACTTCATTACTGGGAAACTACATAGTCAATGAGGAGAGCTGTAATGTATGTATGCTCATAGCCGGGTACCTACACTGGAATTCTACACAACGGAATTTTCGCATTAAAGATCCTTAAAAAAAAATTAGTCATTATTTCTACTTGGCTTTAAGTTTCAATTTCTTACAACCAGTTTGTTTGTTTTTTAAAACTAAGCTTTGCTTGGTTTTTGTTTTTAAAACAGAAATATTTATTTTCCAAAGCTGAAAACATGTGTGGGTTTGCTTACATTTATTAAAAAAAAGGAAAAAGAAAAAAGTATTTGGTTTGGTTATTAACATGCACTTAATCCTGTTTGGAAACAGCAGTATGTAAAACAGAATTTGTCATATAACTATAAAGCAATGCTAGCATCCCCAGCAGGAGTGAATTTGGGAGCAATTTTCCTCATATAATAGCACCACCATGCTATGGCAATTCACCTGTGCAAAGACTAGAAAAAGTACAAATTGTTTTGGTCCAGGCAGAGTTGAGGAGTGAAACACTGCTATTAAATAAGCACGCTACAGATCCCATCCAGATGAGCCAGTATTACCCAAAAGATTACTTCTTTCCATTTCACAGAACTGGTGTTTTAAGTTGAGCAGATTGCTCCAAAAATGTGAAGCATAATTAAGCAGAACATAAGTACCAATTAAAGTCTATTTGCACAGAAGAAACTGCTCAAAAAATACTGTTCCAATACAGATCCAGATTTGTCAATAGGACGTGAAAAAAATTTACTGAAATGCATTTGCTGATGTAAGAAGACTTTCTGCTGAAATACACAGTATGCAACTGTGGGGGAGCTGACAGCATCAGACCTCGGTTACAGCTCCAGGAACAGAGAGCTGGCAGTGGGCACGGGTTATATTTCTGTAGGTACGTTATTAGAGGGCAGCACCTACACCTCAAGCATTTAAGTGACTCTGATCTCAGGCAAGGTATGGAGGCAACCAATAGTGCCTGGACTTCTTGTTCATAAAAAAAAAAAAAAAACCATTAGCATCCTAATTTCTGGTTTGCCAAGAAGCCAAACAAGAAGTGGGTCTTTAGAACATCAACATAAATGGAGAGTGCCTAGAACACCCTTCTGCCACTAGTCCCTCTACAAGTACAGCCTGCATACCTCTTCCGGACTCAGAAATAGAGCTGCTCTAGTACCTATATATTCATTCAAATTCTTCAGCCACATCTTTAATTGTTGTACTTGAGCATTTTGAATGCAGACAGCTATAAATCTTGCTTTTATACGTACACACCACTGCCCAGGACTGAGGGCATTCGGTCACTGAAACTCTTCATCCAAATAAATGCCAGTTCCTAATGTTAATTAAAAAAATAAGGAAAACCCATCCAACACACTAGTTTTTTTGGCGTTAGTAAGACTCTCACGTGAAGGCAATAATTTGTTTCAAGATACCCAAGAGAGATTTTATTTCCCTACAAGGAATCCTTTTGTCCTTTCGCCAGGGCCATACCTGGCCTGTGGTGACACTCCCAAGAGCAGCTGTTTCAGTCAACCTGCTTGGCCGCTAATCCCTCCCCGTCATCCCAGTTGCTCTTCGCCCCTCACCCTCCCTTGTGCTCCTATCTCCAAAGAGCAGCATGAGCACCCTCCAGGCTGAGGGCAGCCTGTTTCCTCTTTTAATCGGCTCTGAGCCGCTCTACAGAGAGGAAGCGATCCAGAGCACCATCACACACCCACTCCTCCCGAGGATGGCAAGCAGGCACCAGGCTGCTCTGCAAAGCCCCGTTAATCCACGGCCATGGGTACAGCAGGCAGCTTCAGATTTTATATGGGGGCAGAGCAAATCTCACTGGAGCGTTTTGATCCAGTTTTAAGTGTTCAGAGAATTAGTAGAAAACCATTTAAAACACATCCCCTAGGAATGACATGGGAGTTTTACTAAGAATTAATAAAAAGTGATTTCTTTTCATTAAGAGGCGACACTCTTCATTAAGAGGTAGCACTCGGGCAAGCAAACATCTTCCAGCTAAGCCTTTCCTCTCAGTCAGGAGTTCAGGTCCCCAACCCTTTGCTCTGCAGCCTGCAGTGGTCTGCTGAAACTCTACAGGTACCCATCGAGTGGTTCAACACAGTGAGGAGATCCCTTCTGGAAGTGCCCTTAGCCACTTGTGCCTATCTTAGTGAGCAGACAGAAATACATGCACAGTGTAAGGTTGTAAAGATTTTTCACATGGGTTTCTATGTCCCACTAAGAAGCATAAAAATTGGGGTGGGGGGTGTGAACGGACATGGACACACGACACACAGACAACAAAAGACCAGATACATGGGTACCAAGCAGTAAGCAACCCCATAAAATAGGAGCTAAAACCCAAGCCCGCTACACATATGGTGAGAGATCACTTTGCTATGGTCAATATACCAGCACCATATACCAAAGCAGGGGCAACTGAGCTAGACCTCCCTAACCTCCCACATGGGAGCCAAACCCCACAAGCAGTTACCAGCCAGCCAGCAAAGCAAACAGGCAGGGAGCTGAAATCCCAGCAGACAAGATAGGAAGGTTTCAGGAAACAGACAATTGCTTAATAATTTCCAGAACTTGGCCCAGCTAGTGGTGCTGGGAAACCTCAAAACTTTGTTCCTGCAGCAAAAGGTGCACAAGCACAAAACTTGCTCCCATTTTTGTCTTTATTCTGCTTCTCCTGGAAGGGCAATACAGACAGCCACAAGGCTCAACACTGCAAGACACACCCTGCCTAGCATGGAGCTGTAACCAACTACACACTCCATGAGTTGCCGTGATCTCAAAATACATAATTACTTAAAGCTTCACCATGCTAAAGTTTGATCCTTTAAATCCCACTAATTTGTCTAAGGATCTTTCTGCTTCTGAAACATACCAATTTTCAGACTGGAAGAGGAAGGCAGTGAGGTTTACAGCTTCCCAGGCTGGGGCCTGGCTTTGATCAGCCCCCTAAAAATACTAGTAAATTCAGACATCTGGTCTGTTTTCAGAATACCACCAACAGAGAGTGATTTGAGGCTAATAAACACCAGTGCTTGTAAACACTGGAGCTGCTCTGGTTGACAACATCTGAGGACTTCTGCAGGCAGAAAACAAATACACAATTGAGAACATGACCAATGCCAGAATGCAGTTTATTAAATTTTCATGTTGACTCTGATTACTTTCATTTAGCAACACAGATGCGCAACCAGGATGAGGAGATACAGTGCCCATGAGGACTGGGAAATGGCTGGCAATATGAGTAAAGTTTGGAAACCAGTCAGAGCAAATGCTGCTCACATGTGCGCTTCAGCTCTTACCAGTGACTTGATTTCAAAGAAGCCGTGAAACCATTTTACTGTATTAGATTTCATAATTCTCATTCTTCCAGTCTGTTTTAAGAAGTCACACAGTAGTCCACAAATGAGTATGAAACAGAGATAGGAGAGCACTGCTAAGAACAGTTTAAAAAAAAAAAGAAAAAGGAAATTATAAAACCACTCCATACATGACCAGGATTAAATTAGAGTATTTTCCCTGAAATGTCATCAACATATGCTGAGCAGGTCTAATCTAGTCAGTATGAGCAAAACTGTAACAGAGCAAGAGGCACAAGAAGCAGGTTTAGATGGACATGCCATCATGGGTAAGCTCATCCCAGGATTAACTGGAGAGCTGCTTGGGCTGATGAGCCCTTTGGCCTTTCCCTTTTGCTCTGGGCTCTGACATCAGGTGCCATAGGACCACCATGAAAGGGAAGAGATAACCAAGACCCAACACCTGAGTGATGATGGGAACTTCTGGTCTAGGATCTACCTGGGGAAGCCCGATTTGTCTGTGCAAGTGCTCACTCCTATTTCTTTTAGAGAGGAAGAAACAGCTTGAAATATTTTAACTGGATGTGAAGAATAAAGAAGGAAAATTTCCCTTTCTGAATACTTCAGATTTTATCTTGTAATTTCAATTCCCCTTTTAATCACTACAAGAAATTTAGTAACACTTTGGCCTAATCCTAGAATAATAGAAAAATTGAGAGTTAAAGCTTTGCATGTTCAAAGACACGTGAAGGGAACCTCTGCAGCCAGAGTCAGCGTGTGCTGCCAGCCCTGCTCCAGCAGCTGGGAGCCCACCCTCCTGCCCTGGGGTGGCCGTACCGCCCTGAGGTGTGGGGATGGGGCTCCGCTGCCCCTCCTGGACTTAGGGACAGGTCTGGAGCATCGCCTTTTTCTTCTGCTATTTGTGCCTAAAAATCCCCAGTCAGATGAGCGCACTGGGCCATGGCAGCAGACGGACACACAGTGCTGCAACAGACCCACGCAGAACCAAGGTGAATGCTGTAGGTACAGCCACAGCCCCTCATCGCCTGCGGGCACCACGGGTGGCTCCTTCACCTCCCCACCCTGCTGCTGGATGGGATCACCCACTGTTACAGCACTGCTGTCAGGAAGCGTGGTGGACATGAAATGGACAGATGAATTTTACTCTTTCCACAGTGTGAAATCTCCTTTTAAGAGAGAAAGGATTAACTGTTTAAGTAGTTAAATTAATTAGGACTTAATTAAGATACATTTGGACATGCATCCTCAATTTGAGGTTCCCATGCGTGGATTTAAGAACCATGGGAGAGGGATTAAGGTAATGTTAATTATGTTCCATTTATATTGACTATTTAAATAGCTATCCCTTCCCAATTATGAGCCCCTCTAACTCAATTTCTTCAAGAAAAGCAGCCTTACGCTGAAATTCTCAAGGATGTTCTTCAGCCAAAAGAAATGTCTCCCCTTATAACTGTAAATTTATTCAAGCCAAGTAAAATGATTCTGGATTTCAAAACATGGCACATTAGAGTAGCTCTCTTGTGGTTCTTGCAAGTTTTTGAAAACAAGGAGACCCCCAGGCAAACACAGGCAGGTTAGTATTTAGATGAGTGATGGTTCATGTTGGGGAGAAGTGGTTCAGCAACAATGCAAGAAGCTGGACCACAGCTCTCATCCCAGACACATTGTTATTAGTAAGTCTCAAAATAATTTGGCAAATCAGTGAAATAGATGAGCAGGTCTTAACATCCCACCAGCACAAAGCCTGCCCTGGGGCCAGTGCAGGGATGCATCCTCAAAACCCAGGTAGGCTCTTAGAAAGTTCAAATTATCAGCCTCAGGTCACACTCTTCTTGTTCCTCTCACCTTAATGCCCCCTCCCCTTCCATCCCCCCCACCCCCCCAGATAAAGGTAAGCCTCCTGCCGTGGCCACACACATTGCTTCAGGACTGTTCAGGGGCACTGCAAAGGCTGATACTGCTCATGGGAACTCGCTGCAGAAACGAGAACAGAAAGCACAGCTGAGCACTCTTCACAGACTGTATTAAAAATGATTTAAAAAACCTGTTTACAAGATTCCAAACATCTTTTGTGTAATGATGATCTAAGTTATCATTAATGGCATAAGTCAAAGAACTTTATTTTTTTTTAACCTGGCCACGCGTCTTTAAAATTAATGCTGTTTTCACACTATTTAATTTCTATAATTTAAAGATGCATGTAGAGGGGAGAAAAAAAAGACTTATTTTCCTTTCTGCTGCAATGAGAAACCACATTTATTTCATATAAAAATTTACCACCATTATTTATTAGCAGGCAGAAAGCTTCTGGGTATAATAAAAATTTGGTACATAAAGCTGCAGCTGCCTGAGGAGAGGGTGAATTAACGGTAATGAAACTGGTTTAAAGAGCCTCATAATATCACTTTAAAAATACCAAAAAGAAGGAGGTAGAAGCAAGAGGAAAAAGATTTTTTGGTAAATGACAAAATATTATCTGTTCTTTCTGCTAAATTCTCATATGAAAACAAAAGACAAGTTTTCTTCTCATCTTTACATTTAAGATGTATACCTGGAAGGAGCATTTTCTTCTCCACATATGCTAATATTGCGCCTCTTAACAAGCAGCAATTTTGTCTGCTGAGGATTTCTCCCTGAGTGACAGATTTTTTTATTCCTAATTTAGAGACTTTTGCTGGTCATCACACATGTGAGTGGGTCAGCTGTTTAAGCACAACTAACTTCCCACTTACTTGCTCCTTGGAGATACAAGGAGCCCAGCTCACAAAGCTTCACTCAGGAGAATAATTCCAGTAACATCTAGAAATGGAATCATTTCCATTTGCAATGCAGCAGCAGGACTGAGAGACAAAACACATTGATAAATTCAGTTTTGGGGAGACTGTAGTCACCTGTATACTCAGACCTCTGCCACAAAGATAGCTTAGAGCAGGGTATCTCTCTTGCCCAACTACATAAGGCAGGCGCTGATGTCATTTCACTGAATAAGGTATCACAGGTCCTTACCATGTGCGTTTTCTTCTAGATATCCGAATGTATTTAGTTTTTGTGGGTGCTTTGGTCACCTGAACTTTAGCATTTGGTAAACAGCTTTGGTGCAAGTAATATATACGTACTGAAAGTCCTCAGTGCAGCAGCTATATAATTATGCAAGATTTTAGAAGGATTTACAGCACTTGGATTCAGTTACATTATAAAGGAAAAACTTTTGCACTTGATTAAGAAAAATTGTTTGTTTCACATGCTGAACTGATCATGAATGGTGTCTGCAAGCTCAGACCTTTGTATTGCTTTGTCAGACAGGCTCTGCAGGCAGATTTTACTGTGCAGCCTGTACTGTGGTGTGTCCAGCCTGCTATGTGGTCTCAAGAAGCAGGGAAACCCTGGCACAAGGTTATTCTTCTTGACCTTTTTACTGTATAAAATTCAGGTCCCAGCATATTTATACAAGCCAAAATACACTATTACTATAGGGTGCAACTCAAACTCGACAAACTGGTGGTTTCTTGTTTGGCTACTCAGCAGCTAACCAGCACTTTGCATTACTGAACCCACCTATGAGATCACATTCTAAGACTGAAAGATAAGTTGCCAAACTTCACCCTGAAATAAATCTGTACAGCTGAGTTATAAATTAATAACCAAAATCCTATGCAGGATCTCCACGTTGTTATATTTTTGTTCCTGCAGTAATCTTTCTTCTTCGCTCTTTCCCTATGGAAAACTGCTCAGGTTCACAGCAGATAAAAAAAAAGTATGGACCCTGTATATGAGTTTCAGCAACATCCCAGCGGATAAAGCTGGAGGTAGAGTATTAAAAGTACAGGTGGGCTGGGGAGGGGTATGTGTGTGTGTGTGTGTGTGTGTGTAAATCACTACACTGTGATGAATCTTGGTGAGTGATACTACAGCACAACACAATGATTATGTGACAAACAGGACTGTATTTAGGAGATTATTGTTGCAAATGACATCTATTAATCACCATGACCAGCCTGGATCCTAACATTCTCCAAGATAAATGGCATTTAATTACCTAATTCTTTATTAATACTAGATATCTGTATTTAGTCCACCGTGCAGCACAGATGTGACTACTGACACAGACAGAAATAGCCCAAACCTGTCACACAGTACCAGTATGAATTGTTACACGTTTTGCCAAAAGCAAGATACTAGATAAATTTCCAGGAAAGGGGCAAACATGATTCACAGCTGTTTTGGTTAGAATTTTTTCCCCAGAATCTAAGAGGATGAAACACAAAATACAGACTCTAGAGATTTCATTAGAAGTGCAGAGAACAACCCCAAACCGAATAGATGGAAGTGTCATGAAAGCGCTTTTCCTTTAACTCCCTCTTGTATCCCATAGCCTTGATTGAACTAAGCCAAATCCTGCCTCCAAGATTTCATATTAAACTAAAAGTTTTATGCTAAACAGCTTCAATTAAACAGCACTCAAAAAGACATACTCATGCTTAAGTCAGCTACTTCTACGCTCTTTCAACTTCTGCAGCTCCTAAGAGGACAAACAGCACTGGGTTCCACTTAACTTTGTGCTGTGCACTGTGATCTTCACAGTGCTTGACACAAAGGTGGCAGAATCTGCACCACTACTTACGCTTTTTAGAAGGCTAATTACGTGTCTTGTTGCTGCTCTTCATCAGGAAATTCTATCTCAGTAATCAATGGGCAGGTTTATAGTTGAGAAAGCTGTAGAATTTGAGAATAAACTAGCTGAACAGCTTTGCCCAAACTTTACTACACAGTGTCAGATGCAGCTTGGTTATGACCAGCACCACCCCAGCTGATGCTTTCCGGCACCTCTCTCGACAGAAAATGGGACTTTATGAGGTACAGAGGGAGCTCAAAGGGGTCGGTACTCTTCTCACTAATGTAAACCAGAAACAGGTAGAAGTCAGGAACTTCAGCTAGAGCCAATGAAACGTGAAACAGGTTTAAAAATAAGACCACATCATCTTACACTTATAAAGCAACACTGCGATTCCTATCATTGTCTGAAAGGCAACAAAATGACAAGCTGGAACTCCAACTCTGGAGCCCCCTCTTCTCAGGGTGCAGGGTTGATCACTGCTCTCACCACTTCTGGACCTGAATGGAGAGGGCATGTGGTATTCAAGAGGGATGAAGCCTCTGTGTGCACTCTGCATTTCAAAGTGGTCCTGTAGTCCACAAATGCAGACAGAATTCATTTTACACACTATTAATTATCTTAGAAAGTTATAATGGTGTTAATACTGCAAGAGTGCTTTGATTTAATTCTGAAGAAGTCACAATTTCAGGGTTGGTGAAATGAATGTCTTTCGGCATCTTCCAGACAGCTAATTGGTATATATAAATTATTTACACTATTACAGAGTTGTGGAGATAATGATTTTTCAGCAAAAGCAGATAAAAATGGGGGAGGGGTCTGGAAGAACAGATACATATGCTTGGCCACAAGTAGTCTATATTAACATCATCACACCCTGCTAGAGAACATACTAAAATTTTCCATCATTTATACAGTAACCTGCAGCCAAACACTAGCTCCTTTTGTGGTGCATATACCCAATCTGCATAGCTGCCATGCCTCCCCCCAACTCTATTATGTTTCAACTCCAGGAGAAAAGCCTGGATTATCGTCTTGCAGCTCAGTATAAATGTAAAAACATTTCTGACACCAACAGAATTTAAGAGCTTCTGTCTGAAAACTATTATACATTGCAGGCCTTGCACAGATACGATCCTTTTTATTTTTTACTGTTGCTTCTGAAAAACTGTTGATGCAAGGGAAAGAAATAGGCATGTAAATAGTGCTCTGAGAAAACTTAACTGGAGACAAATAAAATATTCAAACTGATAGTCATTATCATAGTATTGTACTTACAGAATAGGACGAGAAGAAAATTAAAGTAAGCTCCGTTCTGGCTTCAGACAACTAATTCCCTGAACACCTTTATCAGGCAAAAAAGTTGCATTAGAGTTTGTCTCCATTACCCAGACCTTACTGATGGGAGTGACTTCATGGCAAGTCACCCAGCAGGACAGTGGCCAGGCAGGACTAAAACCCACCCAGACCTTTTCAAGCCTCACCCTGAATTTCACCTATCAGATAACATTTCAAGTCATATGTCCCATTAGAAGGTAGGTGGTTAGAAGGAAGGTAGCTGGAGCAGCTATATTCTGCTAGTTTGTTTGGATCTCTAGATTTGATAAGAACTATTCTAGTATTCCCTCAGTGACAGAATTCTTGTGCTACTCTGTGCTCTGCTACCAAGAAACCCCACCACACAAACCCAGCACATACTCCAACGCCTGCTGTGCAGGAGGAAGTGACCACATCAGATATATTAAAGCAGACAGAACACAATATTGTACCATCAGTACATGCACTAAGTTACCTCCAAAACACACCATAATAAGATCAGTGTATTGTTACAGAAGCTTCTAAGGCAATTGCCCAACTAAAAGGAAAAGTGACATCACCCTACCAGGGTCTACGAGTCACAAAACCTGAAGGCATCTGAAGTAGCTGAGGGAGCTGGAAAGATCCACAGATATCTGAATTCCTTCAAACAATACCAGCTGACATTTCAACCCCTTCAGAAATATTCTGAAGTCTTCTCCAAAGCCAAGTCTGCCCAAAGGAGTTTTACAAGACGATATTTAGACAGATTTAGTGTCACAAGATGGCTTCCCTAGAAAGCCTGCCCTTCCACTAGTGCTCTCCAGCCGCTCCAGCAACGGTCCATCACTCCATCATCTTCAGCAGTCAAAGGATGGCTGCACTCAGGTGCAGTTCAAAACTCAGACATCCATTCTAACTCCCTGTAATGTAACAAGCTCTCATTGCAAGGAAATGAAACCTCTTGGCATCCAGACTTAGCTTTTCATTTAAAACAGCTCCAACTTGTGTCTCTAACTTGCCGATACATTTTAATTAAATTTATCGGCAAAGATGTGCTTCACAGAAGATTGTGTCTATCCCTCTGAGGATTAGTAAATAAGGACAATTAGAGGTTAGACTGGTTCCTTCACATCTGTTGACACTATGCAACTTTGCTGCTGTGATATATTTGAAAGAAAAAAAATAATCTTCCTGCAAAAATGAAATCCCTCCAGATTATACTTAAAAACTCCACGTTAACTTTCAAGAGGTTGGGTTTTTTTGATAACATTGTTTTTAAAACACTCTCCCTGCTAAACAAAGTGACCTGCATGGGACTGATGCACAATCCTGCCTGAATCCCCCATCATCCAATTGCTCTTCCATCCCAAAACACATAGGTCTTGATAAAGGTCTTGAAAGGGAAGAGAGAATAAACAGTGGAAGAACAGAAGACCAGGCTCATCAAGCATACCCAATTTGAACTTTTAACATATCACACACCATAATTCCATGATTTCTGTGCTTGTTAATTCCCCACGTATATAAAAATGCAATAGTACGTACTATTTACGTATCTTCCTTTCCATTTTGCCTCTCCCCCTTCAGACTCCTTAAATCCATCACTTTAATCTGCTGGGTAGAAGGATGTTAGGAGAGGTTAATATTCTCAGTCAGAGACTATAACATCTGCCAAGCAGCCTGACACCTGGTGCAGTAGCATTGGGGAATCTCTGACTTCTGTAGCCAACACTTCCACAGGTTATAAATTAAGAATAGCTTTGTCAGCCTCTCAGAAATAAGCTTTGCACAAGGACAAACTAATCTTTAATGATGCTGCCATTGCAGTTTAGAAAATGCTGTGCATTTATTTTTCTTAACCCACACTAGCTTTTCCTTAAAACAAGCATCTGCTTTGCAGGCACTACATGCACCAAAATCTTCACCCTTCTCCACACTGACTGCATTGACCCCCACAGCGATTTGATATGATGTGGATCCACACGTACAAGCGCATCACATGGCATCAAATCTTGCCTCATGTGTGCTGTGTTTCTGAAGTGGAGAGGCTACCTGGAGCTTGCTATTTTGCAAGCTGGATTTGATGCAGTATGTTACAGTCCACAGTCTCTCTTGCAGCTCTAGCAAACAGGTAAAGCATAAACTCTCCTCTTTAGAAATATGCTGGAGCAGCTTATCATCTGTGTATTTTATCTTGAAAAAAAAAAAAGAAACAAAACAAAAACCCTGAACATACCCATCAAGTTTTATGCACTTCAATTTATTTTAAAATAGCCTACAGAATATTAATGTCTTCTAACATCCTTCTACCCAGCAGACAGAGCAATGGATTTAGGGAAGGAGTCCGAAGGGACAGAGGCAAGATGGAAGGGAAGATATGTAAATAGGTACAAAACTCATGTACTATTGCATTTTTATATACATAGGGAATTAACAGAAGCACAGAAATCATGGAATTATGGTGTGTGATATGTTAAAAGTTTTGCTGTGGTATATTGGTATATTCTTTTTGCATGCCTACCATGTTTTTTAAAAAAGGCTCAAGCAGTCCCCTTTGAAGTTATGCTTAGTAAAATAACTAATTAAGACAGTTATCTAGCTGATTCATCACTATCACAAAGATCTGCACTTTTCAAACCATTAACAAACTTCTAAGCTCAACACCCAAGTTCTTTAAACACCAACTCATAAAGCACAATAAGCACTTCTACTTCACAGAGTAGTTTACTTTTTATCTCCCCCTCCAGCACTCACTCTATCCCACTGAAAACACATCCCTTTCTTCTCTTGGCCATCTGCTGCTGAATTGCATGGACGGCACTTCTATACTTTCAGTCATGCTCACTCCTCTAGAACACTTACATGAAGTCTACTGTCCTTGGGCTTTCTGTTGGCACATGTGTTGATTTATTAGAACAAGTGGTTTGTGCTTTCTAAAGGAGATTGTTGTTGCTCCATTTTTCTACACAGCCTTATTTCTCCTACATCTTTCACCACTACACCCTGATGTACCTCTTCACCAGAATATGACTGAAAATTAAAATAGCATTTCTTAGCCTCTATACTGCCACAGGTAAGTATTATGCAAATGCTACTTTTTTTCTGCAATGCTTTCTGTTGAAGAAGGGTCTGGTGACGCTGAAATGCTTTCTGAAGAGGAAGCCTTGCCGTGCTGCAAATGGAATGACTATTTTACAAACAGACTAAAAATAAAATCCATATCTATTCAATCAGAACTGTTAAAGCTGAAGGGGAAACATGAACACAGAATACATCCTAAGGGATGACTGACTAAATTACACCTCTGCAACAGTCCAACAAAATGTTATTGTTCTCAGACTGAATGCTAACATAGTTGATTACTCAGGTAGGAGTTGCAAAACACAGGTGGTGTATTTTTGTCACATGAAAGAGGAGGAAGAGCATTTTCCATCTTCTTGGTATTACAGTTGTCCTAAAATTGTCTGTCAGTAATTCTAGATGAACAGTGTTGACACCCAGAGTCCCACATCAAAACCACACAGACCAGAATTAAGAAGCCACAGAGTGATGCAGTTCTTTAAGAGCTATACCAGCAATTAAAGAACCTGACCTGGGGCGGGGCCGGGGGGGCACTGACCAAAGAAAACAGAGTGAGCTAGCACCCCCTGCTTTTGCATTGCTGTAACAACACAAACTCGCTGTAAACAACACAAACTAGGGGGTCTGGACCAGCTGTTTCTGCACTGCCATGCGATGCCTGTGGCGAGGGTGACACCAACTCTTTGCAGTGCACAGAAAGAGAAGGGGGACAACAGCATCTCCACCAGAGTCTCTAAAAGACAATCCAAAACACAGGGCTGTGTGGGATGTCTCCCACCATATTCCCCTCCTGTCTTCATTCCTACCTTCCCAGGACTGTGTTTTGCCTGCCTTCAGGAAACTGGGAGACCGAAGGCAGGATCTTCTGTTTTGTCCTGAAGGGACAAACAGCTGAAGGAGAGGGAAGGATTACAGGACCATATGATTTTTTCACCTTTCACTTCAGTTCTCGGGAAATCTTGGAACAAACTGTGATGTATGCTTACAAGCATGGGTTACTGTTAAAACTGCAATAGAACAAAACTGAATTGATATAACACATCCTTGTGCAAAGGAGAGAAACAGAGAACACATTACATCTTCACCCGAGTAATATTTTTTGGCCCTGTCTCACATATTCTCATCTGGAAGCTGGGGAAAAGAATGGTCTGTGAAACTGCCATGAGGTACAAGGGAACTGGCTGGATAGCTGTTCAGGGGGCAGGTCTCAGTGGTTCAGCACCAAAACAACAGGAGGCATCAAGCGTGACTCCACTGAGGTCCTTCTTGGGTCTAGTCATGGTCAGTGTATTTATTACCAAGGTGGAGGATCAAACAGAACAGGTATCATCACATTGGAAAGGACTGAGGGAGACCTTCACAAATTTGAGCAAAGGCCTGAAGGTAACTAGACAGAATTCAGTGAAGACAAATGCAAAGGGCTACAAGTTCAACAACAGAATAAACTACACAAATACAGCTGGCCAGGCTGTATCTGCACATTACGGTACTCAGAAGCTGAACATAAATGACTGGTCTTATGTTGCTGCAAAGACATTAAGCACTTCACAAGAAGTACAAACAGGAATACACTTTGCCAGCCACGTGAAATCATCCCTCTGCTGTGCTCAGTGGCAGTTAGGTCACAGCTCCAAGAAAGATTTGCATTAACAACAAATACTTCAGGTAAGAGCAATGAAAATGATCAGAGACTAAATCACATAACAAACAAAGAAAGACCAAAAGAATTAAGAGTTATTTAGACTAGTGAAGAGGAACCTGAAAGAACATAATACACCTTACAAGGCTTGCACAAAGATAAAAGAAATCATCTGTTCTCCATGTCATTGGTGAAGACAAAATAACACTTGTAATGAGTTTGCCATACTGACAGACAGATACAACCCTGCTTTGAGACAGGAGGATGGAATAAAAGACCTCTTCACCTTCCACATCTACTTTCCTATAATTTTAGGAAGCATTTACACACTTTTCCCATAAAGAGCTCTTTTCCACAAAACAACAGTTAAAAACTACAGCTTTGGCTCTGACCAGGTGAGTGTAATGCCTCAAAAGACTTTCAGTTTTATGCCTGTGCAAGTTATGGGGTGCTTGAATTGTACCTACTGATGCTTCAATTTGGAAAGTAAATGCTTTTAAGTAATTGAATTAATTGTCATGTCTCACTCAAGAAATTAGATAACAACCATGTAAGTTTCAAAGTTTCAGCATTATTGAATATCCCTGAAGAAAGATGTTTTTACTGAATTGCTGCAAAATGTTAACTGTTTTCTAACCAATTCTTTGCATAAATTAGTACAGAAGGAAGAAGCTGCTAGTCTAATTCAAGATCAGTACTGCAGTTCATTGTTTCACTCTCCCTTCCCCTTTAGAAAAGATAGAAAAATGCAATACTGTCACTTGGGAATTGGAAAAATATGTTCTGTCCATAGAAATGTTACCATTTTTGACAATAGCTTTAATAATATTTTTAATAAAGATCAGGATCTGCTGGTATGGTTTAGGAGATGTGGTAATCTGCCATTTTCCACTTCTGAGTACCTAACTGTCCCCTCTAGAGTGACAGACAGATAACGTGAGCATTAACAGAGCTAGAAAAGGGGTAGGGTATTAATTCTACCTCTTAATAATAAATAATCAAATAAAAACAAGCTCCTGATTGCTTAAATAGGAAGGCACTAATCAAAAGTAAGCAAAGAGACACTAAACACTTACAGGGAAGTCTCTGGACCACACTACATGCTGAAGACAAAGTAAATGTTCAAGAAAGTCTACATGGGAAAGATGACCTGCTAGCAACTTTGACGTTACCTTTTTTAGATACATAGTTTATGTTACTATTGCTTGAACACAGAAATTCAAGTAAGCAAAAAGAGTAGGTTTTAGTACTAAACTGGGAGGATGGGATTGCCCCAGGGCAGAGAGACTAAAAGAGCAAACCTTCAGGTCTGGTCAGAGGCTCTGTAAAGCAGTGACATTTAGAACCTTTTGATAAAAAGCAGAGGGACATCATCATGACGAAGTGCAAGAGACAGGGAGGCATTTCAGATGAACAGAGCCAGTCAACAAAGCTTTGCTCCTTGAAGGGCTGTGCCCTGCTGTCCCATGGACACTGGGTTTGAGCACTCCACAACTCTGATCACACTGCAAAGGTGCTGGGGGATAAGACCCTGCAAAGAGTGCAAAAGGAGGCAAAACAGTAGCTGCAGTGTATCGGTATGCACATGTACAAACACATGAGGCAGTTTTACACAGACACAAGGGGACACAGGACTGAGAGCTGTGAAACATGGAAAGCTATACTACAACATGAAGTAAATAGGTAAGAAATTACTGTTTCAATAGAAAGGTTAGCAGTCGAGCAACTACAATAAACATCAAAGTATGAACAGCAGAGTAGTGCAATATGCTCTGGTAAACACAGAGCCATGAGTAATTACAGCTACTAACTGAATCACTTCATAGATTCAGAGGGCTGAGGCAGAATCTCTACTGCTAAAACAAACCTCTTCTAGTTAAAAGGTTTGAATTGCCTGTCTGAAAGAAAGCTGGACACTAAAAGCTCCAGTGTTAAGACAGCAATGGCATGAACAACTCAATTTGAGTTCCTCGGGGAGTGGAATGACTGCAATTAATCTACAATGTCAAAAGCTCTCCCACTCCTTAGCAGAGGTGAAGCTGAGAGAAAGCCACAGAACATCAGAAGGAGCTGTCAGGAGCTAATCTAGAGAGACTTCTTAAGCACTAGCAGATGCCACGAGGCCTCAGAAATGAGAAGATGGTGCACAGCAAACAAAATTCACTTCATCCCCAATTGGGAACTAACAGCTCAGGCTGTATCAAGGCCACCAACCTTCAGGAGCTTCTGCAACGGACTGTATAATGAAGTCTAGGGACTAATTGCATGAGAGAGGAAACCCTGAAAGCTGAAAGTGCTGCAAGAAAATTTAGCGATTTCATTACAGGAAACCTGTAATAATTAGTTGGAATAGCTTCAAAAAAGCTAAACAGAAATGGGTTATAAATGCATATAATGCACTTCCCAAGATCTACATGGACAAAACCCTATGTAAGGGGAGCATAGACAAGATATCAAAACCCAGGAACCCCCGAGTTACTTTTGGCTGCACAATCTTTGTTCTGTCCCCTCATGGGTATAGGTTATGCAACATTGTTTTACCATAAGGACACGAATATATCCTCATGAAGCAAGGAATATATCCTCATGCTCAGAAGTATTAAGACTAAGCAGTAACAATATTTTAGACATTTCTCTTCTGATTGCTTCCCATTGTACCATAAGACTTTGTCTTGCAAGTTACCAACGTGTCTGAATGAGCTGAGTATTTGAAAGTGTGCTACACCTATGCAAACAGGGACATAGGAACACAATGTTACCATGACACATCCCTGGCCAAAAAGAGAGGTTCTGAAATAGATAATCCACCACAGGTTTGTTGTTTGGGTTTTTTAAAATATCTTTTTACTGCCATATCTCAGAGCCAGGGTCTCACCGTTTCCAGCTGAACAGTAAATAATTACATAAACTCACTCAGACCAATATTCCATTAAAAACCTGAGATCTAGTGGAGATGCTGGGATTTGATAGTTGCAGTAAGAACCACAGCCCAAAATGTTGATCTACCAAATTGATTCAGTTTCCTACACTCTCACGAACAGGAAAAAAAAAATAATTATGCACGGAGTCATGAAGACATGGGCCTACTTACCTATACCACCACAGTTTATGCACAGCTTGAGGGCTAAAAGCATTCAAATTCACACTGCTGCAAGACATGGAAGTGGATGGGGCTGAGAGAGAAGGGGAGAAGGCTACTGCACCCTCTGTACTCTTCATACAGATGGGCAATGATCCAGGATGGCCTTGTCAAAAAATTCCTCATAGCAAAACTACTGATACCTGTAAGATTACTTCATGTATTACTGGAAAGAAGTGTACCACCTTGTATGCAGATGACCACATATATAACAGCAAGAAGCAAGTTTATCACAGAATAACAACATCAAAATCTCTGTCCCAGATCAAACTATGCATATTTTCTATCAGAGTTCATACTGAACCATGCACAAAACTTCCACCTTTCCTTGCAAAGAGCAGTCCTTAAAATACAGAAGTTAAATCATAACAGCAGGGCCAGAACAAAGCTAAATTCACCTGAGGAGGTATGAGAATATTATCACTTCAGTGGTATATTGCAACATATTATGTTCTATTATACAACTGACTGGGGTTTTCAGAAGTGCAACTGAGCAATCCTCAAGGCTAATAATTGTTTTCCTTAAAATATTAAGGAGCCTTAACTTTCAAAGTTGTATAGGTCCCTGCCAGAAAGGCAGGTACATGAAAGAATAGAATCTGTTTTCAGGAACTTTCACAAACATTTTATTTTTCAGTCCCTTGTATTTAAAGGTAAAATTGTTTCATTTGCATTGTACTTCTCAGCTCATCTGAGTAAGCATGACTGAAGTCAAGGTAAGGAAGTGCCATACTAGAACACTGTGCAGAAAAACTTGAGAAACAAAGAAAATTGAACAAGAGAAGCTGCATCAAGGAAACCAACAGAAACAGGATCCTGCAGCAAGAGTAACGGAGGACTGGAGGATGCAGTGCACAGGCTCAGGTGCCTGCTACCCCATGCTTCAGAGAAGATGTACTGTAATTATAGATTGCATTTTTATAACACCTCTCATTTGAGCCCTTTGAAGAGTATGAATAATAGTTATCCTTATCTTCCCTATGAGGTAAAAATAATTGCATGAATATAACAAGCGGAGGAATTAGCATAGCAGGGAAAGGAACTGGACCTTTGTATTTGTGTAGTGCTCCAACCTCTACCAGCACTGACACTAATGAGGCACTTCCAAAGTGCCTCCCAGGCCAGCACCCTGACCGCAGGCTGCCCGCACCGCGTCACGGCTGAGGTTACCCCCGGCTGGTGGCAGAGGTTCACACCGGCTCTGTCTCTGAACAGGCTGCAATGGCAGAAAGAGAACACATGGCTTCTGCCTTGGATGAAGAAAAATCTGTACAAAGGCTGGAATAATTGAAAAGAAATCACTGGGAAAGGTGTAAAGAAATGTGCTGGTTCAGCTATAATACAGTCTCTGTACCATGAAGTATTAATGGGCTGAAATCAGCACTTTTGGTACCTATTGCCTCATAGCTGAGCACCTTCACAGGGGATACCCTGGAAAAGCAAGCGATTCCAGTTTTTAGTCTGCTCACACCTCTCCCCTCCTTCCCTCTCTTTAAGTGGGTTTGAAGTTCCCATGTGAAGCTAGAGGAAAGAACATGCTCTCACAAGAGCTTTTATCTAAGAATATCCCTATTCCACATTTGGATTAATCAATAGTTTATCAAATTATGAGAACAAGCCAGAATACACATTTCACTACAGGTTGGCTAGTATCTGTAGCACCTGGGCAATAAATATCTTTGTAGAGCTGGGCTCTGGGAGCCAGAGCAGCAACCCTGGTCTGCCCCTCATGCAGAACTGATCTCCCCTCTTCAGAGGCTTTAACCTTTACATCCTATTACTTAAAACCACACAGCACCTTATGAATCAAATCAGTATCAGGTATGATTTGTCTTTGGCTATTCCCAGCCCCAGCACCTGCCACAGTACCACAGGCGATAACAATACAATTCGAGGTGATCAATTACCAAATTATAAATCTTACCTCTTTGTGGTTACTTCAGATCTAAACTTCGGCAGAGTTCCTGCTTCAGGATTCAGCTGGTTTTGTTTTGAACTCAGCTGCTGTCAAGTAAAGGCACTATGAGGAAGAAGCCTCTAGGTCTGAGGTCTGGATTACCGTAAGGGTTATTTGATATAACAGTAAATGTCTATCTCCTCTCCTCATGTAACACCATGTACTGGACACACCACATGAAAACAGGAGCACTGAGGAAGACTTGGAAGCACTTATTCTAGTGAAGATACAGGGAACTGGCTTTAAGAGCCCATCTCCATTGGCAATCATATTAAAAGTATTTGTGGCAACTGAAATCTACCAGTTCGTGGTATATTTTTGACATACTGTTGAATTATGTAGACACAGCGACAACCTCTGAAGCGTCTGAGATAGCTGATTTGTATATTTATTTATTCAATCAAGAAAAATATTTGAGCACCTGTTTCTAAATCTTCTATCATAAAATAAGTGACTACAACTAAGGAAAGCATGCTTTCCTGAATTAAAAAGCTAAATCCCTGACAATATACTTGATGGCATGTTTTACTTTACTTATTTTCAGAGCTTTGTCCCCTGCCATAGGTATTACTGAATCAATACTGAACTAGTCCAAAACCACAATTCATTTCCTCTGGATCCCTCTAATTTGAAGAGCTATGATTTATGTATGTTTCAAGGCTACCTAGAGGCTGGATGGATGTTCTGCAAAGAAGTTGAGTTAAAGCCAAACTCATAAAACAAATGTACAGCCAGAATTTACTCTCAGTTTACAGAGAAGGTTTTTGGTCTCCAACCATAATTAACACAAGGTTTCACCAGATCTTTCCCCAAATTATGTGTAATACATATGTAACTGTTTGTGGATGCATTGTTGCGCTAAAGAAAACTGATCTTCAACTCTTAGCCCACCCTTTTGGATGTGGTCGAGTGTAGCTCTTGGGAGCTGGGAACTAACCCAATGAGGCTGCAGCAGCTCTCTGTCAAAGCACAGAATTGCAGCAAGGACACGGCCAACAAACACAAAACCCCAAAAAGATAGAACAGTGAGAAAACCATAAAGCAACAAGTCATCAATGGTTCTACATCTATTAGGGTCACAAAAAACTGCCCCATGCTTTGCAAACCTTTTCATTTTAGTTAAGCAAATTTTGTCTCTTAACTATATCTAGACACTACCCTCCCCCACTCCCCCCCGCCTTGTTTTTTTTAAGCAAATAGGAACATTTTAATGAAGCATTCAGAAAAGACAAACAGTGCAACTGGCAAAGGTCTGATCTTACTGGAGTTCTTCAGTTTGGCTGAGTTTTAGGGGATTATTTCATATAGACTTGCTCCACCTGTAGTTCAGGTGGAATAAAAGATATCAGGAAAAAAGATTCTTTCCTATTGGCTTAATATTTTATTAAAAAACGCTCAACAGTTTTAGGTTGTGCTTGGAGATTAAAACTGCCACTGATGTCTCTGGTTTTGGTTGTTTCCAATCAACCAGAATGAACTAATAGCAAGAACAGGACCTCACCTCTGGAACATAACTAACAAAGAAGGTAGAACTGAGCAAACATGAATTCAGCTGCAACAAATTCTGAAACTTCATATTTTCCAAATTACTGTCTACGCTATTTCCCTCTCCATAATTATTGCTTCTTATGTTAGACTAATGAAGAATCAGCACTCGGGTTTTGGTGGTTTGTTTTTTGTTTTTTTTCTTTAAAGAGGACAAAGGAACACTAAGTAAGCCTGTTCCACCTACAGAAGAGAGAATAATTCTAGTTCTAAAAAGCATATAATATAGCCAAATTCAGTGTCTTATTTTAGTGTTATTTCACACCACCATAAGAAAGCACATGGAATTTCTAGATGTTTATTTATAAAAAGAGTGATCGTTTCTAGTGAATATAAAGATGTTACTTATGTTGCAATATAAGCACCCACTGTACCTTTCCCATTGCTGTCACCTGGCATATCAAAGAAAACAGTTTAATGCCACCTTTAAAAATTTCTAAGTGATTGAAATCTGCATTGCACTGCATTAATGACCACCTACATTACATTAATGTTACTATTTACACATATAAGTAATTCTTAGCACAGGTATAGTCAGAAGGAAAAAACCCACAAGCTCATATAATTAATGAGTACCAAATAATTTTATCTTGGTCTCCAAGTGAACTATTCTGCACCCAGAAAGAAAGAATTCCAAGAAAAATTATCCAAAGCGAAAAAGGTTTATAGTATCATGCTCCTATATGCTGCCAGGTAATCCATCAGCACTCAGGAACTATGTGTATCAGTAATTCTGACAGTGTTCCCTTACAAAGAGTTAAAAGAAAATGCTATACCCTTCTACACTTGTATGGATTGAGTGATTATCGACCGATGACCACAAACAAAATGCAGTTCAGTGAATACAAGCTGGGACTATTTATTCATTTCTGCTCATTTAATCTTTGAACAGACAACTTTCTCACCTGCCACATATTTGACTTTGCTGGGGAAACACTGGGGAGACTCTTCTGAGGAAAGCAATTGCTTTGAAAAGAGCGGACAATGGAATTACAGTAATGAGGTCTGGAAAGAAGGTATAAAAATGTTCTTGCCGTTAAACAAGTAGCAATGCAATTGCCTCAGCATTTGACTTGACAGCTTATTTTTAAGGTGAGCACTTCTGTTGCCATTCTTTGAAAACAGTTGTCATTGTTAGAGATCTTCATTTATTTCTAATTATATAATTGAACTCCAGTGACATTCTAGGAGTAAACTAAAAGCTCCCATGGTATATTAATTTTGTAATAAGGAATATCAACATTCACGTAATGACAAGTACATGCCAATTTACATTTCTCTTGGTCTAAATAAAATAACTCATTTATTTAGGCCATTTTTCATATTTGTTCCTAATCCTGGAAGAGGATTTCTAGGATTATGTGACAGTACTGATTTTACAGTAGCAAGCTTAAATTCCATCTGCTTTTCTTGCTTTTAACATTATCCAGTAAAACAAATGTAATATATAAATTTCCTCCAGTTTTATTCAATCTTTGATCACCCTTAGCTAACTCATATTTTAAAGATAATATCTGAATAAAGTAATGTAGGTGTTTATGCTAGTATTTTATCATGGCTATTTCCTTTGCTAGATAAACTTTGCACAGTTAGTGACTGAAGCCAGTGACTTGGGAGTCCCCTGTTTTAAAAAAAAATGCCTCATTTGCTTCATCAAGAAGTTATTCTCTTTCAAAATTCAGTGACACTTACATCCCTTTATAAATAGATAATATGATCCCCAAAGCTCACTTAATTGTTAAAACACATATGCTTTACTCAGCCAGGAAAACCTTTAAGAAAAAAAAAAAAAAGAGTTCATTACATTGGTAAGATGAAGAGAGAGACCAAATCTTCCACTTCAATAGGTGAAACCAGAAATATTTCTCCCTAGGTTATTTTGCTTCTAGTTACTTTGCTGAAGTGTCTGGAATAGCAAATACAGAGAAGTTTTGTTTTATCCACATCCATTCTATCATGTCTTTAATCTGCAAATGTCACAACAGAATTGTTTTAGGTAGCCATAAGAAATCATGCACTTAATTATCAGTGGTGCTTCCATTATCCCAAGAGAGATTTTCTTTTTTCCATGTTGGTACTAATTTATTTTCAAGAGAGAAAAAGAATTAACAATAAGAAAAAATAAGAAAATTTGATAAAATAACACACAAGGCAAAATAGCACAGCTTCGGATTCTCTCTGGCTATGGTAATATACCAAAAACAAACAAACATCCTCAAAAAAGCATAAAGCATAATTCCCTCTTTGCAGCCTGTATGATTCTTAATAAAGATGAAGACAATATTGAGAATCAGTGCACTGACAGACAACGCTCTCCTTCCCACAGCTTATCTGCTACCTACAGTGGCTTTACTGACACAAATTTAAACAAAGGTAAAGAGGAGCTGGAAAACTTGGAAGGTCTCTTACCATCTGACAAGTCAATTAGCCCGAGGTAGTGCAAAAGTTTCAGAGAGGAGCACACCACCACCACAATCCCTAAAGTCTGGAGTCCCTCCGACTCGCCTTTAGTCCACATCCTTTAAGGCACCACACAGATACCTACTGGTGTGCCTGCAAACAACTGGCAGACATCTAAAGCTGAGAAATCCTGTTTGAAGCTTTTCTTCCGGCTGCTCAGCTAAGTGTACAGCACATTTCTCTCTCTCTCCCCCCCCCCCCCTTCTCACACTCCCTCTGTTTCTCAACCTCTCCCCCTATTTCTAGTTCTCCTCTTCTCCACTCTCCCTTGCTTTTTTTTTTTTAAAATATGCAAGCAATTTCTGCGTTTAACCATATTCTATGGTTTTATTTTCTTTCACTTCAGGGAAATTCTCTCAAGAGTTTACTATGCCCCTGAACAACTTAGCACTGTGCTGCTAACCTCAGCAATTTCTCACACAATTATTATTTTTTTAAATATCTGATACCGGTCAACTTTTGCGTTTGGTATTTTCTCAGTAATTCTGCCAATGCAGATGGTTTTGTCAATGCCTCTTCTGTACTGCATGAGAGAATATGGCACATTGTAGGGGAAGAAAGGAAAGGAAAGGTTCCTTAATCTCCCCCCCCCCCCCCCGGCTATACATAAACACACTTCCCACATACATGTGTACACCCGTATAGAGCCAGGACCTACAGAGCAACGCTTTGTAAGGAACAGCTCTAAACTCTGTTCCTCTGGGTTAGCTGCTGGACAGCAAAGAGCGCGTTTTGCTGGCATTTAACACAGACCCAGACATCAGTGTGGACCAGCGCTGGCCTGAACAAGCATCCTCTGCAGGCAGCTAAGGAAGACAGACAGATGCACTTTACATTTGCTCATCTTTGCAGTATTTCACCAGGCTACTGGCATGGGGTAGCACTGTGGGTTGCTCTCAAGTTAAGTCAATTATGTATTTCTCCATTATCACCACAGATGAGTAAACACTTGGCAGGTTGAGTGTTTTATCAGATGGCAGATGCAAGATCGCAACACCAGTAAAATCTGGATTTTTCAAGCATGCTATTGGTGGAAGATGCTGGTATGCCCCATGTGGGATGTTCAGGAGAACAGAGGTAGCCAGTGTCTTTTATTTTACAGGTCTCAAGAGGCTGTAATTTTCCCCACACCTTTCCCCCAGTCCAGGCAAGCAGTAGCTGCCTTTCCCCACAGTCCCAAATGAGCAGGGCAGGCTGGCTTTCACCCCACCACGCTGCTCCCACAACATCTTCTGAAGCTGTCTCTGCCTTAAACTACTGCTGAACAATAACATCAGGTGCAGACCCTCAAAGGGATTTTGCATATCACATTAACTAAGTAATGCACTTGAATTGCTTAGAGATGTTCATATTGAGGACAGGTTGGAAGCACAGAGTAATCATACATACTTGAGCGAACAAGTCAACAAGTAATGAACACTTTAATTGAATTTGAGCTTTGTTTATGTATGCAGGTGGCCAAGGAAGAGATCATACTTGTAAATGTGTTATTCATGAGCGTTCTCTGTCATTGGCATCTACCTATCCAGAGCTCAGTGGCATGATATGAAAGCCACCTCTACTGATTAGTACTTTAGACCAAAGGATTTTTAGTTGGTACTCTGTAGCATCTGCCACATTAGGTTTTCATTGCTCTGGCTGTATGACAGGCTATGATGCCACATTATGGTTCATATTTCCCAGATGAACACATTCAGCTTTAAAAACTATCATGGAACTGAAATCACTGCACTGTCACATCTCTCCCAGACAAGGAGGGGAGAATTCACAGAATCACAAAATTGTCTAGGTTGGAAAGGACCTTGAAGATCATCCAGTCCAACCTTTAACCTAGCATTGGCAGTTTCCAACTACACCAGATCCCTCAGCACTCTGTCGACCCTACTCTTAAACACCTCCAAGGATGGGGACTCCACCACCTCCCTGGGCAGCCCATTCCAACACCCAACAACCCCTTCTGGAAAGAAATGCTTCCTAATATCCAGTCTAAACCTTCCCTGGCGCAACTTGAGGCCATTCCCTCTTGTCTTATCACTCATTACTTGGTTAAAGAGGCTCATCCCCAGCTCTCTGCACCCTCCTTTCAGGTAGCTGTAGAGGGCAATGAGTTCTCCCCTCAGCCTCCTCTTCTCCAGACTAAACACCCCCAGTTCCCTCAGCCGCTCCTCGTACAACACGTGCTCCAGACCCTGCACCAGCTTCATTGCCCTTCTCTGGACACGCTTGAGTAATTCAATGTCCTTTTTGGAGTGAGGGGCCCAAAACTGAACACAGGAATCGAGGTGCGGCCTCACCAGTGCCGAGTACAGGGGCAAGATCACTTCCCTGTCCCTGCTGGCCACACTATTTCTGATACAGGCCAGGAAACCACTGGCCTTCTTGGCCACCTGGGCACACTGCTGGCTCATGTTCAGCCGGCTGTCAATCAACACCCCCAGGTCCCTCTCTGACTGGCAGCTCTAAATTCAAAAGAGAAACAGACCTTAAAACATTTAGATAACACCTTGATTTATCATGTCCTGTTTCCAAACACTACTACCACCAAAAAAACCTACCACATCAAGTTTGGCCAGGCATACTGACTACAAAAATAACCAAATTCATTCCTGTCTATAGAAGAGATGTTTGACAGATTTACTGGCTGCCTGGTAGACTTTGCACTCTCTTCTCAGACCCTTAAGTTAATGGATCTTAAAGAGCACACAGAATGAAAAAGCCCACCTTACCCACCCACTCATTCCCAGGCACATTATTTATTTGCAGGTACGTCTAATCACAAAATTTCTTCCCAGCAATGTATGAACCTCCTGAATCTCTACTAATTACCACAAAAAAAGTGAAACAAAAAAAAAAAAAAGAAGATGATACGATGAGCAATGAAACTCAAAAAGCCTGGCTTCCTACAGCTATGCCTTGCAGTTCTTACAGTTCTCCCATCTCTGCATCTTCTAAAGCCCTGCAGCAGCAGCTTAGCAAGAGGCATGGGGAAGGGCATGAAAAACTGGTAGTTCCATTGTTTGTGTTACTGCACTTTATGCCAAGTGTAACATTTTTGATTCTTTAGGTGTTCCTGATATAAGCAACTGAAACAGAACAGCTGGTTTCAGTCCCTAAAGCCCTTGCTGCATGAAGAGCTCATGCACGCCAGAAGCTTGCAATCCAACAGACAGTGTATCTAATGCTGTCAAAGCCAAATCATGATTTTTGTGAGGCTGAATGAGTTCTTAAACAGTCTTGGAGGGAATGTTGAAGGAGAATTTTTCCATACAAGACCATCAGGCTGGTTTGGGATCACCTTGAAACCAGCATTTCTTCCTGGATGCTGCTGCTTCTCCCTTATTTCCTACAAGAGTCATTCAGTTCTTTCTTCACTTGCTTGTTACTGCCCCGAGAACCAGGGTTCCTTACATTAGGGACGTGTTGGTGTCATGTTGTGCTAACTTTTTATGGACATTGCCTGACAGGCAGAGCACTGGGTCCCCTCCATCCATCCAACCACCTTGCTTGGAAGCCACATACTGACCTGCCATTATGGAGTACAATTAGTTAAGACAAATCAGCTTTCTGCTGCTATTTCAACATTCCAGTCACCAGGAGTGACTGACTAGAGTTGGCTACAGATGCGTTATGGGAGGCAAATCCTATGGACCCAAATACTCATCTGTGGTTTCCCCAATGTAAACAACTAATTTAAGGAAAAGATGGCATCTTTCCTCAAAAGCTTACCTCCCATCTTGGCCTATTAGTTACAGCAACACTCGTTCTTTACTGTAGTACTGAGCTATTGAAAGAAACTGGTTCTGTGATTTAAACCAAAGAAAGGCTACTCAGGTTCTCCAACAGAAATCTGCACAGGAATAGAGGTTCAACTATCAACAAGAGGCAGCAATATTAATCTGAGTCAATATTAATTTGAGTCACTCCTGGAGCAAGGAGAAAAAACCTAAACCACTGCCAAATAAATAGTGGGATTCAAAATTTTTTATTTCTACAGAATAAATACTCTACAGCCTAAAAACCATTCTGCAGATCTGCAGCAGCTTTTGGATCAGTGCTTCCCAAACATTTGTAAATCTGCTGCAAAATACATATTGTTATCCTCAGAGAGGGTAGCTCAAGGGACTAAATGATTTTAACTAGAATCACATGTAAAACAAATAGCACGAACTAGAGTGCCTGGTTTTCTACCATAGCCACTGAACAACAGATTTTGTAGAACAGCAACTGGAAGACCATTTTTGTAGTTATATATAGACAAGGTTAAGCTCACCAGTGAAGCAGTAAGCTTTATTTTTGCCAAATTCTAGAAGAAAAATGTAATAAACCAAATGTTTAAAATATCAGATGTCTTGATAATAGAGATAGATGTTCTTGCTAATGCCTAGTGTTCTCACATGCGGCAAAAGGGGTTGAATGCCTCAACTGTGAAAAGGGTTTGTGTTGGGTATGCACAATGTGCACCCTCTGGGAACATTAAGTAGGAACTTTGTAAAGATCAATCAAAACAACATGTAATGAAAAGGATTTTCTGGTAATAAAAGAATCACTATGATGAATCATATCAATGATTTATGTAATCTATAACCAGCTCTTACAATTGGGTGTGGGGGGAAAACACATCATGTGAAGGTGCATAAATCACAGCAAAAGAGTGTAATATTCCCCACGGCAGAAGCTTCTCCCAGTGACCACACTATTAGAAACACATTTACACCTTCAAAGAGGAGCATCTGTCTCCTCACTTTGTTTTAAAACAAATGCAGCATGACATGTTCTCACTACCCTCACCTTTAAGGAAACCACAGTGGTATTCTATGATTAGCCTGGTATAAAACCCTAAATATTAAATTTTTGTCATTTTGATTGAATATTCCTTTGCTCTTGTGTTGTGATAAAGAATAAACAGGAACATCTGATTGATTCTTCTTGTACAGTTCATTATTTCAGATATCTCTAGAACATCTCTGTTTATGGATCTTCCGATACTTAATCCTGAACAGTCTTCTCACATGGCTACTGTCCATAAATCTATTTTCATTGCAGATCTCTGAAGCCCTTCCACTTGTTGTATTTCAGAAATGGCATAATGAGATCATTCAGAGTACTGCAGGTGGCTACAGCATCAAAAGTATGAAATTACTGTTCCATACATATTTATCCAATATGATTTCTTTTGTGCATGTATAAAGTTAGCAGGTTTATTGCTGTTTTGATTTTAAGCTAAACAAACCAAAATGAAAACTAGGCCTTTCTCACGAGTGATTTTAACTTACCTAGTCCCAAGCAATGATATTAACTGCTTAAACTGAGGCTTTTTATCAGCTTGCCTCGGCTAACAGTCATTCATCTGCCCCATTCACCACAGGTGGTTAAGCCCCTTCGGTGTTTTTCAGGTATCTCTGGATCTGACTAGCCCTAAGTAATTTGTGCCATCTGCAAATTTTGTGGAGAGAAAACCATTGATTGATAACTCCTGACTACAATTTCAGAAAAAATGCTACAACTAAATTAGCAAATCTGATATTTAAGGAATTGCTGGTTTAGAGGCCCCATCTAAAGTATGAGCAATCTCCAATTAAACTAACAACCATTCAGTGACAATGAACTCAGGTCCCTTCCCATTTGCACCACTACAATTCCACTCTGACCCTGCAAATTAATTTGACTTCATATCACACTTAGGTTTCCCAGCAGTTATTCACCAGCTAGGAGTGTTTCTGAAAGTCCTGGCTAATTACCAGTTATTATTTTTGTCACTAGAGATACATTCTGTATAATGATAGGTGAACCACAAATGTCTCATTAGTTGGTTTGGATAACACAGAAGTTTGGATGCTTTTCTCTTAGTGCTGCACAGGGAGCTGGGAATAAGGAGCTCAGGTCCTCAGTCTGGCATTTCCTCGCTGTGTGAGGGCAGGGAAGTAACCAGCAGATGAACCCTTGTGCTGACATGTAAATTGTTCTGCTATAACAACAAAGCCAGCTGTAATTCCATCAATAGTTTCCCCCTTCATTCACTCCTTCCGATTCATGTGAAGGAGCTACTATCTTTGTTCCATTCATGTCTCCTGGCTTGCTGGCAGTGGTAAGATGTTGTTGGCTCTAAGGACCCATGGACAATTTATACAGAGAAGCAGAAGTACCCCTGACATTTCTCCCCTTAAGAGAACTGTCTTGAGCTAGCAATTCCCAGCCTTCTATGAGCCTATTAGCACAATTCACATCACCAACTTTGAAAAAATGCAGGAATATCTCTGAAAGACTCCAGAAATCCAATACATCATTACTGACTTTTTCCAGGCCAGGTGGAGGTACAGACAAGCACATCCTACCTTGAAGTTATCACAGCTGCTGAGCTTTGCTTTACTCTGGACCTCATGATGACAAAAGCCGGTGAGTGTACTGATGCACACACAGGTCAAAGTTAAAGCAAGTCTCATATCAAGCTACAAATTGTGCAAAGACCAGCAACTTGAAGGACTAACTCAAACCACAGTTTACATGCACTGTCTGAAATTGGGTAGTATACAGTTGAGGCAATATATCATTAATGAAAGCATCATAACTATTAAATATCATTGACAGGAATTCAGACAGGCTCTATTGCACTTTTCCCTTCTGTTTAACCGGTTTTCACCTATTTCTCTAGATATTTATTCTTAAACCAACATAGTTGCGTGAACCAGACCAGCAAAACCAAAACCAGCAGCCTCCTCTAAGATCACAGATCCCTAATCAGACTTGCAGAAGTGCAATGGCTGCTCTCAGGACTGACCCAAGGAAGTTCTCCAGCACCGAAATTGCTCTCTTTTCAGTGCTGTTGTTTAGGCTGAATGAAATCCTAGCAACTGCTTAATAACCTCAGCTGCACTAGGAGGGGAGACAGGAAAAGGTTGCAGGACTTTCCTAGTTGACCTACTTTTTAAACAGACAATGAAAGCTGAGGAGGACACATGCTGTGAGGAAAAGAAAAGTAGGGGCAAGGGAGTAAAAAGTTAAAAGAAGAAACAGCACAAGAGGGTATTTCAAGTCTAAAATAAGGAACACTGAATAAGGGGATGTAATGTGAAGAACAGATCCAGGAGGGACTGGGATGAGGCTATGTACAACCTGAAACTGTGCACAAAAATATCAAACCTGATGTTTCAATTATACTCCAAACAGGGAAAATGCCACTCCACCAGTCCATGCAGCCACCCTGAGCTGAGCCCCACATGCAGCTGAGCACTTCCCGTGGAACCCACACTCAGAGGTGAGCACTCTTCTCATCAGCAAATACACATAATTGATGGCAGTGAAGAGCAGCCAAAAGCAGCTGTTAAATACCACAATTGCCAGAAGACAGATGTGCTTTACAGTGGCTGTTTCTTGCTTACTGGATTTCTGCCACAAGCAAGAGGAGATGTGACCCCTGCCCTTGTGGCACTGGCAATAACTGCTTCCAGAACCTGAACAGCAGAGACAAAGCTAAAAGCCTCTGCTATCAAGTCGGGTTGCAGTGATTTTTCTCAACACAGGTGGATTTTCCCCCCATATTATATATTTCCCATGGGCATCATCTTGTCACAGCTTCATTCCCAGTTTTAATAAAAGTGATAATTAACAATGAAGAACCTCTGCTCTTAGAATTACTTTTTTTTTTTAATGGGCTTTGTTTTTCCAGATTCAGATTGAATTAGGTGTATGAGAACGACAATGAACAGGTAGGTTTCTCCCCCCCTGGCAAAGACTTTGAATATAGTAAGTTCACATCACAGAAAACTGACACAGGATAAATCACAGTTTAGAAAGAAAATTAAACTTGCTTAACATCAATCTTACCCAGTTACCTGACATAACTGCATTTATTATTTACAGTTTCTACAATGACAAGTATCTTGCAAGGCAGCATTTAAAGCCAATGCTTTTGAATGCGTTCTTTAGAAAAAGCCCTTGAGCATGGACCAAGCCATTTTGCTGCAGTTTGTTCTGCTCCACTGCTGCCATCCAAAACCTTTTAATTATCCCAAGAAGGGTTAGACTACAGCCAATAGCACAGGCTCTTCCCCATCTCAAAGCACTTTCAACTAAGATGCAGAGTTCAGTTTCGTAAATTAGTGGGCCAGTCAAAGTTCAGACTGTAAAGTGCATATAGAAGGGAGCATTCTCTGAGGAGGAAGCATCAAGGCTATCTTCCAATGCAGTCTAATCAGCAAGTAAAGTGCTGGTTTGCATCATAGCTCTAAAGGTTGCACATCTGACTGCAGAATAGGATTAGAAACATCCGGGCTGTAACATACATTTTAGTAATGTTTCACACATTGCCTGGCTACTCAAGACTTCATATGTGACAGTCCAAAACACACAGGAGAGTGGCTTTGCACCTTTTAAGATCAGTGGGATTTTGCACTAGCCTTGAGGGCAACAGAATCCAAGTAATCATGAAAAGACAGTTAAGGAATTTAGGTTTTGGAACTCAGAGGTTTGCAGGAACAGTCACGAGTCTGGAGAAGGAAGAAGAATGCCAGGAAGCCTGACCTTCACAAGCAGTTTGCATCCTTCTCCAAAAGCTATGGAACTACATTGAGTGCTGTAAGATACATCTCTGTTGTGACACCTGTGCCAATCAGATGATTAGCAACTCATTTCTTTGTCTCATTAAAGGTCTATATAGTTATTTAAGGAGTGTACTAAGGAATATGATTACATTTCCCATCATTCCACTACAGTAACACATGTAATTTAGTCAGTCACACAGTCATCACAGCTCTGGTGGTCTCCAGTTAAGACATCAGCTTCTCCTCCCTTATTTACCTGTTTATTTTTAAGTAGTGAACTGAAGAATCCGTCTGTTCCGTGCATTTCTTCTGCACTCTCTAGGGGAAGATTAAACTATGCTCTTACTTTTGCATGAGAACTATGAAAAATATTGCCCAGTAATCTTATACATTTTTATTAGTTACAACATATGTATTACACGCTTAAGCACTGAACAACACTCACCACTTGAATACTGTTCCTTTGCCTGTTACATTAAACCATGTTTTCTCGCCACTTCTCATGCTGTTCTGGATTTCTTACTTTTAAGTGGCTTCAAGCAATGAATACGTGCACACGGTTTTCTAAATAAGCCTATATATTACTTTCACTTAACTGATCTCTTTTATAAAGAAATACCTTTAAATATTCTTGTTGATGCTTTACTGGCATCTCATCTTCATTGTACCATGCATGCATTATTTGCACTTAAATTTTTATTTTATCATCTATAATTTGTATTCCTGTTCTACCCCCAGCTTGAAAGATTTAATTTAATTAGTTATTTGCATAATTATTCTGCAAAGATAGTGCCACAAAAAATAAGGTTACTACTAAGGGAACAGAGTAATAAATTCATGAAAGAATTATGAAACTGTACAAAGCTAACCATATTTTAGATACATCACAGTGAATTATGAAATAGTACCATACTATTTTAGATATATCATAGTCTCAAATCACACCATCCCAAAAATATTTGGAAACCTGGACCAAGTAGCAAAACTCTCAGTAATTAATGCTTTGCAGTGAAACAGAAACCAAGAACAAAACAGTTCATTTATAAAGCCAATGTCTGAAGTTAAACTTTCTAAAGAAGTAAGATCAAGTTTGTAAAGTATAACAGACAGCAAAAACTAAAAAAGCTATTTATGGTGTAGTTCTAAATACACGGGAAGTAGGGGAACTTTCAGAGGGCTCTCTGAAAAGGGGGATGGTTTTGCTTCTGCCAGCACAGCTCCAATCATTAGATGCATGACAACAGTTTCACATAACCTGCTGAGAGCTGTACAGGGGTCAGCTCTCCAGAGTTTACCAGACTGCCTTGATTTATGTATTATAGTTTAACTGCTCCTCTAGTGACACCACTATTTACATTCTGGTTCACAGCACAGATAGGCTGATATTCATGGGAACATGAAGATCTGACCAACAAACCGACTGAAGAGCTGCAATACAGATGCACGTGACAGAAACTACACTTAGGATGCTAAAGCTAAGTAGTAGCTTGAGATAATCAACCTCCTCCAAGCCTCCTCCCTTACATATATCTAAAAATAATCCATTACCAAGCAAGCTGGACATTGGTGATGGAGCCAGCATCCTACTCACTCCCACATTACTGCTACCAGTCACAAACAGCAGAGGAGAACAAAAGGAAAACAATATGGCAACAGCATATCCTGTCTGTACAGGGGAACTCCAAGGACAATAAGGGAAAACGAGTCAAGCTCAGAGGTAACCTCCTTCAAGAAAATCAGGAAGAAAAGTAAAATGCTGCAAGTACATCAAAAGATATGAGATGCATGGAAAAAAGCAGTAAGGAAAATGAAGGTGCCAGGGGTTCCTGCAAGCAGATTTACATTCAAAATTTAAGCTGAAATTCAAGGGCAAAAGCAAACTGAAGTAGATTTATGACTAATGTCACATCTGGGAAAGTGCAGCACAGGTAAAAGAATGATTTGTTCACAGCACATCCCAGGTCTGTAAATATTCATATTTGGGGCCCACTATGTATCATACACTTCAGCAGTTAGAATACTGCCCCAATAATCTACAATCCTCTTGAATAACTTGTATGTATTACAGTTGCATCTCCATGTCCGAAGGTGATAGCAGAAGTATAGCTGGGAGGAAAAAAAGGTAGATTTCTTCAAAGTCCTCAACATGCACAATGAAAAGCCTAACTTTTTTCCAAGGAAGTATAAGACACTTGAGAGCCAGCTCTTGATAAAAGAAACATTCATCTGCATGAAAGAATTTCTTGCAGAAGCACTTATCCCCTGAAGCAGAAGAGCTGTGCATATCCTGGGCTAATCACAGTGTTAAACAGAACAAACCAGGCTCTATAAAGAGGGACAGAGTTCAGTGCATTTTAGAAGTGCTGGACCTTGGGACTGGAGGGTTTCTTCCAATGTCTGCAGAACAATGGCAATTACATAGACTCCTACCACAGAGCTCTCCAAGGACAGCTACTATACTGTAGCACAATGCTAACGGTGCTGTGAGCCAGACAGTTTACCCTGTGAGTGTCTATATATATATAAAAAACCTCATCACATGGTCATTTACATATATTTTTTGTACTATGCCATTTCTTAATAAAAATTAAATACACAGCATGCAAGGTGTGAAGATGAAAGGCCAAATCCCATTGTGAGTTGTGCTGGTCCAGTTGCAGTGACAACCTAAGTTTTGGTCAGTTCAAGCACAGGAAGATCACTGCTCTTCAGAACCTTTTAACTGACTATCTGAAGAGCTTTTTAAGGAAAAGTTGATTAAATATGTCCACATCAATTAACTAGATATTTTCATGATGGTCTGTAGTATTCACTGGAGATTTTAATAAACCTCTGTCTCTACTTAAATATTGCTGTCAATTTGCTGATTAGAACACACTCTAATTAAAGGAAAAGAATATGATAGAGGACACTATGTTCCCCTCCCTCCCTGCAATTTAATTAAACTGCAGCTTATTAATTGCAAGGTACATTCTGGTGAAAAAAGTGCAATGCTTAATTGCCACTATTAAACTAAGTATCCATTTGGATCATCAGTGGACACTCTGCTGCTGCTCAAAGATATCACAGCCTGGGCCTAGAGGGCAATGCATTAAGATGAAATGAAAGGGGTATTTCAGTTGTTGGTACTTACTCTAGTCAGAGCTCTTTCAGGCAACGAACAAACCCAAAATCTATTAATGATGTCAAATTATGTCCGGAGGT